>NW_022311968.1:0-44440 GCF_002776525.5 Piliocolobus tephrosceles | reverse complement strand
AGGCAGTAGGATCCACTGAGGTCAGGAGCTTAAGACCAGCAACATAGTGAGACCTCCACCTCTACCACAAAAAAAAAAAGAAAGAAAAATGCTTCCCTATTACCTTTTTAGAATTACCTAATATGGCTCAGACCTGGTGAGATTTCTTTCCCAGATCTCCCTTACTTAGATATTCTGTGCTTCCCCGGATTTCATTTTCTCTTCCAGCATGAAGCAAAATACACAAACCTAATATTTTTCTTTTTTTTTTTTAACTGCAAATGAGTTCTAGATGGACTTTGTCTTTGGTCTGTGAGACTCCAAATGATTAAGCATAAAGCAAACGTTTCCCAAGTGATGTTTCAATTTATAGACCAGGAGTTTGGCGATAATGTTAAGTGCAATTAGAAGCAATGTGGTGCCTCGATACTTAAGTTCTAGATTAATTTCATTCTCTTCACAGTTCTGGAACCTCATTTCTGCACTGGGACCTGAGCGTTAATGTCCCCTATATGACTGGACTGAAGTGTTTGGAGTCTATCATTTAACCAGGTGAAAGAAAGAAACAAGTTAAGCTTCTATTTTTTGCTTCTAGGATTAACTTTACCTACTTGTTATGCATTTATTATGAACTATTGGGAAAAGACATCAATTAAATAAATAGTATATTTTTCCAGCAAAATCTTAAGAGCTGGTATTAATTGTGAGATGCAAATATTACTTTTGTCTTAGGTCATTCCACCCTCCTCTTGTTGTGACTTTTGCCACATTATAAGCCTAGATATGTCCATAAACAGCAAATAAATGAGGTGTTCTGTTATATCTTAGCAATTAGATTCTTCCTGTTTTCTATCCTCAATGCTTAGGTAGGAAATACCCAAGAATACATAGATCTCACGTACTAACTGACCATGAAATGAACATTAAGAAGGCTATTACTTCCTAGATGATGAAATGCAGGCTGACAAACCAGGGGACCAAATCATGAGCAGTTCCATCTCCAAATCTCGTTGCTTAATGGCGAGGTTTCTACCCTCCCACAGTTCCATTAAAGACATTCTAACAGTGTAAACAAGCAGGAGAGAAGACCCATTTCTGCACCAGTCGTGATTATGTTAGTAGGAGCCATCACATCTAATGATGTGATTAGAGAATCCTAACCATCTTTCAAGTGTTGGCTTCAGTAATGGGAAGCAGGTAAGTCCAGATATCAGTAATTGGAGTTGATTTCACCACCTGATATGAAAACACATTTCTCTCAATGAAATGGTTCTGCCTCTGCCTTGTAATATTCAAGCTGATGTATGGTAAGGCACTTCTGCTCTTATATATTACCACTGATGACACATAATACATATTTCCTTTTAACTTTGTCATTTTTGCTAGAGGGAGAAATAAAATACAAACATGAAATTGGGACTAAAACTGTAGAGACTGACATTTATTACATGATTTACAACAGACACAGTCATCTGGCATGTTTTGTCTGGTTTGCATATCTGTATTTGGGGCTTGTTAAAAATGAATAAGTGAACAAATATTTCCAAATAGGAGGACACTTCAGTTTGCTCCTTTGGACTTCTTTCTTCTTTGTGGCATACAAATATGACTTGAGTGCCCTAAGCCCAGTGAAAGTCAGGGAATTCAATGAAGAATTGCAGCTCAGTTTTTGGTGTCATCCTTAGAGCATTCAATTGGAACTTAAAGTGGTATAGACTTTTTGGAGAACAGTGTGTCAAAAATTGGCACCATCCTTTCATGAAAAATTGCTGTGCTAAATGTCTGCTTATTGCTGCAATCACAATCAGAATTTCCACAGAAAATCCATTCTCGTTGGCTGTCATCAGTGAGCACTCACAACTTTACATGATGCACCCATTATTTCTCCCACTACCTCACTAAGGAGGCCTACGGGTCACATGATTGGGTGGATGGCGAGTGTGTGTGTTGGAGGATTATTTTTGGAAAATGTGACTATTTTCACACCCAGCATTTCCCCTACATGAAAGAAGTATATAGACTAACTGGTAAAAGCTGAGGGAGTTAACTGTTAGCTGCTGTTGCAAAATGCCTTTCTTTGCCTGCCTTGTTTCTCAGCCAAAATTCCATTTCACTAGATTTTGGAAGCTAAGTGCAATGAAATTTGATGACAGAAGGGTCTCTTTGAAAATAGGCAGTGTATGTTATTCAACTCTGAGCCACATCTAGCTCGGTATATAGTCAGTTAATTCATTTATTGGAGTAAACTAGATGTATATGATTATTATAAAAAGGTGATTTTGTCCTAGAGATAACATCAATTCTTTTGAACTGCTCAAACTGCTTGTGGTGGAATAATCTGTTTTAACTTAGTCAACCAAGCACTGAAGAGAAGAAAAAACAGTTTTATTTTTATAGAACACTTGTATACAAATGCAGACTTATGAATCATCAGCAACCTCAGTGTAATTTTGAAGAAATCCCTGTATAGAAATTCAGAAACTAGGTGCATACAAGCACAGTTCAGAGTTAGATGAAAATCAGAAGGAATAATTGAAAGTTTCTATAAAAAGTAGTTATATAACACCAGATACTTTCCCCCATTCTAAGGGATCTGGGAAAGCAGTAACACAAGGGAAGGACACATAGATACGGATTTTAAAATATTTATTTCCTTATTTCCTTGAGTTGTAGCATATTACATATATACATGCACTATGCTCTTTTCACTCTGTTTCATAGAGATCTTCATTCATTCTCACAGACTCATAGTACTCTACTATATGAGCTGTACCATGATTTATTCAAACATTATCTTAAGTATGGGTTCACAGTTTTTTTCTTCCCAATAATTGTCATTACAAATGATGCCACATGAAACTTTTTCTGGGTAACTATTTTTGTAGTACTGGAAACATGTCTCAGAGTGAATTCTTAGAAGCGAACTTGGGGGATCAAAGAGTTAAAAAACCTATGTAGTTTTAGTTAGATGTTGCTAAATTCACCTCCTGAGGGAATGTACAGTTTTGTGGCCATTTCAACACAGCTTCTCAGAAAGAATGAGTGGTCAAACGTTTTTAATTTTTAAAAAATTGTATAAGTGAGAATTGACACTGTCATGTAGTATGTTTAAAGAAACACATTTGGGATTACACCCCTTGCATTAGTGTGACCTGGATGTCAGACATGGAGTCAAAGGAGATTATTTGGGACCTTGGATATTTAACGACCACCCTGCTGGGTTTCAGACTTACATGAGGTCTGTAGCTGCTTTGTTTTGGACAATTTTTCCCATTTAGAATGGGAACATTTACTCAATTCCTTTATCCCCATTGTATCTTGGAAATAACTAACTTGTTATTGATTTTATAGACTCATAGGTGAAAGAGACTTGCCTTGTCTCAGATGAGACTTTGGATTTGGACTTTTGAGTTAATGCTAGAATGAGTTAAGCCTTTGGGTGACTGTTGGGAAGGCATGATTTTATTTTGAAATGTGAGAAGAAAATGAGATTTGGGAGGGGCCGGGTGCTAAATGATAGAGTTTGTCTCGGTGTCCCCTTGGAATTCTCATATTGAATTGTAGTTTCCAGTGTTGGGGAAGGGACCTGATGGTAGGTGATTCAATAATAGGAGCAGATTTTTTTGCTTGCTGTTCTTATGGCATTGAGTTCTCCCATGATCTGGTTGTTTAAAAGTATGTAGCACTTCCTCCTTTGTCTCTTCCACTCTACCATGTTAACATGGACTTGCTTTTTCTTTGTCTTCTGCCATGACTGTCAGTTTCCTCAGGCCTCTCAGCCATGCTTCTTGTACAACCTGCTGAACTGTGAGTCAATTAAACCTCTTCATTCATGACCCAGTCACAGATAGATCTTTATTACAGTATGTAAACTAACTAACACAGCGTGTGTGTGTAGACTTTCTTAATTTCTAGCTGTACAAAATGCTTTCTCTTCACCTTGTATATATCCTGCCCCAGACCTAGAGTCAGTCATTTCTGCTAGCACTCCTGGTTTCTTTTATTAGATAATGGTATTTGAAAATAAGATCTGGCTCTAAGTATATTTATTTTTAATGAGAGTGCTGTTGCTTCCAGGCCCTGTAAGCTGACAGGGAATATATATGTGTGTATATTATGCAGATTATATATAAATACATTCATACATATTTCGATATGAAACTGTGTATCTGTGTGAAGCACAACAGGAGTTCATACTTATTTCTCTAAATCAAATTCATTGTCACATGGATTGTTCCACCTTCGCCTCTTTCTTCTCTGAAACTTCACACACAACAGTCAGAAACTTGGCTTTTACTACCCATCACCAATTTCCTTAAATATTCAATTCTTTTATTCATGTATTGCGGTTTCAGAATTATTAACTCATATTCCTGTGCAAATGACTTCTTCAATGAGAGTACAGGCTTATGGTCTGCTTGCCTTTAGTCTTAGAGACTCTACTTATTTCCAAATATACATAGGTTTCTACCTTTTCTCTTGAACTCCTCCAGCAAGTTTGTTTCACACATATAATCCAGTGAGGTTCCATTCTCTCCTTTTGCATTTTCTCATGAGATCCCTGAAGATCCTAAACATTTATTTTATTTGCATGTATTAGGTTCATTTTTTGCATCAAGTTCTTGATAAACATATTATGTCGTGTATCCACTGTCACAGTATCATATAAAATTAGCATCACTGTCCTGTGCTGTACCTGTTCAATCCCTTCCCGTGTCATTCATGACAGGCACTACCATGTTTATCATCTCAATAGCTTGACGTTTTCCAGAATGTTATTTAATGGTAACATGCCTTTTCAGATTGGCTTTTTTCACTTAGTAATGTGCATTTAAGATTCATTTGTGTGTTAGTGCTTCTTTTTATCTTATTACTTTTAAACTCTTGCTATGGTTTGAATGGATGTTCTCCACGATTCAAGTGTTGCCAATATGATGGTATTAAGGGGTGGGGCCTTTAAAAGATGATTAGGTCATGAGTGTTCCTTTCTCATTAATGGGACTAAGGCTTTTATAAAAGAGGCTTCTTGAAGTGTTCATCTGACTTGCTAGCTTGATCTTCAGGTCTAGTTTCTCTTTCTTCTAAGTAAGGATGCAGCAAGAAGGCTTCACTAGATGCCAGCACCTTCATCTTGGGATTCCTAGACTCCAAAACTGTGAGAAAGAAATGTCAGTTCTTTACAAATTACTCGGTCTCAGGTATTTTGTTGTATCAGCACAAAATAGACTAAAACAGTTCTGAATTGTATTTTGTTGTATGAGTATACCTTAGTTTGCTTATCCATGTACCTACTGAAGGATGTGTTAAGCCATTCTTGCATTGCTATAAAGAAACACCTGGGATGGGCACGGTGGCTCACACCTGTAATCCCAGCACTTTGGGAGGCCTAGGTGGGTGGATCACGAGGTCAGGAGATCAGGACGATCCTGGCTAACACTGTGAAACCCCATCTGTACTAAAAGTACAAAAATACTAGCTGGGCATGGTAGCGGGCACCTGTAGTCCCAGCTACTTGGGAGGCTGAGGCAGGAGAATCACTTTAACCCAGGAGGCAGAGTTTGCAGTGAGCCAAGATCATGCCACTGTACTCCAGCCTGGGTGACAGAGTGAGACTCTGTCTCAAAAGAAAAGAAACACCTGAGGCTAGGTAAAAAATACTGAGTTGGCGAATGGTTCTGTGGGCTTTACAGGAAGCATGATGATGACATCTGCCTCTAGTGAGGCCTCAGGAAGCTTACAATCATGACAGCAGTCAACAGAGAGCCAGCATGTCAACATGGTAAGCACAAAAGCAAGACAGTGGTGTGAGGAGTTGGCAAACATTTAAACAACCAGATCTTGTGTGAATGAACTGACAAAAATTCACTTATCACATATGGGGATGGTGCTAAGCCATTCATTGGAGATGCACCCCCTTAATGGAATGACCTCCCACCAGGCCCCGATTCCAACATTTGGAATCATATTTCAACACGAGATTTGGAAGGGACAAACCTCCCCAGCATATAAAAAGACATCTTGTTTGTTCCCAGTGTTTGGCAATTATAAAGAAATCCATTACAAACATTCATACATAGTCATTTGTGTACATATATCTTAAAATTAATTGGGTGAAAACTTAACAGCAAGTCTTCTGGGGTGGTATGGTGAGACTATATCTTGCTACATAAGGAACTCCCAAACTGTCTTCAAAAGTGGCTATACCATTTTGCATTTTTTGCCGACAATAGATGAGTTCCTGTTGCTGGGCATCTTCACCAGAAGTCAATATTGCCAGGGTTGTTAGATTTTCAGCCAGACTACAGAGATAGCAACAAACAGAAAACAAGAAAACATGGAATAAATAGAAACAATACAGATATCAAAAGATTATTTAAAAATTAGCATCCTCACAGAAATAAGACAGTGTATTGAAACCATGGTACAGAAAAATGGCACTATAAAAAGACATCCATAAGACAAGAGTTTTCAAAGTGAAAATGTGGCAGCAGACTGAAAAATTCAACAGAACGATTTAAAATGAATGTATATGGATCATATTTGTGAATAAATGGAAGAGAGAGAGAGTCAAGAAGATATAAACCAAGAGAGAAAAGAAAAGGAAATTAGGTAATTTTGATTGCAACATCAAATTAATAGATTGAACAAAGTGAAAGCAACCATATTTTCCAGAATTAATAGAGTCAAAATTCCTGAACTTGAAAAAAAAAGTTCCAAAGAAAATAGAACAAGTACAATAAAAGACAAAAGACCCATGTTAAGACAAATTTTGGCAAAATTTGAAAGTACTAAGGATAAAGGGATCATATTAAAATATTTTAGGGAGGGGAAAATCAGAACAATGAAAATAAACTATGAAAATAATGAAAATGAATGACATTGGCCTTCTCCTAAGATGATACCAGAAACTGGAAAACCAAATATACCTAGAATCCAATACCCAGTTGTATTGTGCTTATTCTTTGTCAATGAACAACATTATTTCTTAAAGCTATTCCACATTTATTCATTACTTCAAATCCTAGTACTATCAAGTTCTCCTTCTGCAGTTACACAGTTAATATAAGTTCATTCCTTTCACCATAAACATTGTTCTTTATATGCACCAAATTGTTTATGTCTATTTTTGTCTGGTTTTTATTTCTGCTTGTTTCTACTATTATTTGTGTATGAAGCTCTGTTGCACAAATCTGCTTATTTCTATACTTCTGATGCATAGAATAATGCTCCACTTAATAGATACACTTAATGAATTAGTAAATATTACACTAATAAAGAGCTCTAGCTTTCCTGTATGTTTCCCTTTTAGTGGGAATTAGATATTTGAATTCTCCCTTTATCTGAAACCAGGCTAACTTCTCAAGGAAGGACAGGAAGTACATCTTCTAACCTCATCATCATCTTAAAATTACATCATCATTATTTTAAAGATATTACCTTTGTGTTTACTGTGATGAAATTACCATACATATCCTCATTACCAAAGATCCATGTGATTCTAGTACAGATTTTCATGTTCTGGAGCAGGTTTCACTCTTTAACTGTTCATGCCCATCACATACAGCCTACTCATCATTTTTCCTCCTGATTTCCTGGCGTCACTTGATGTGTACTTGGATTACAGGCTCCAGGATCTTAAAATCGATACAAATTTGCCAGTTAAACTCTTATTCTTGGGAATTTTCTGAAGAGTGCAGTCTGATTTTTAAATCACACATCTGAGCATACAAATGCAGCTGTTTTTACAAAGAAGGCATCTGGGATACCTCTGTGGAAGAGAGGCATAGACAGGAGGGTATTTCTGAGTCTTGCAGGAAGTCATTGCAGGGCAAGAGCGTCTTTGTATGTTTTCCTTCAAACATAGTGACATAAAATTCACCCTCAATAAATTATTTCCAAATTGAAAGCCAACGTTGTGAAGAATTGAGATGTCATGGGGTTGGCACTACAGGTAGAAATGGAGTTGCTTCACTTTTTCTTTAATTTGGGACATGTACTTTTTTTTCTCTTTATAGCAGTGTAATGCCTAAGGAGATTACTGTTTCTTCCTCTTTCCAAGTTTATATTAGTGTTCTAAATAAACAAAGACAGTCACTCTTTCTGTGCGTGTCTGAGTATTTGTCTGGGCTTTGTAGTCATTTTCTCTCTGCCAGTCATAAAGTGATGTCTTTACATAAAAATCTTGCCTCAATTTCTTCTTTCATTTTAGCTTCTGTCTTGAATTTTAACCCTTTTAGTTGCCAGGAAGTTTATAAGGTTACAGATAGTTAGCTCCTGCTTTCTATCTTTTTTAATTCTAGTAGGAAGGAAAAAGACAGAAACAATGATACGTTTTGCCAAAAGGCTCATCCTCCTCAGCATTTTCTAATATATTATTTCCTGTCAAATCTGCTCCAAATAATCTCATATTCACCCCCATCCAACATACCTTATAAAAGGGTTTTGAGGAACACCTGAAAATATGTATACAAAAATGCTTCACAAACTTTAAAGATTTATTGGATTAGTCGATGGATTGATTTTTGTGTACATAGTTATATTATCTGAGTATTGTTGAGAAAGTCTTCTAAAGCAAAAATAGTCTTTCAAAAACAGCAGGAAATACAGAAAGTTGTCATCATTTGGAAAAATCTCCCAGTACTTTTATTAACATGTAAGATGTAATGCATAAAAAGACAGAATGAAAATTGATTCATAGTATATCTTGAATATAAGTCTAAGAGTTTCATGTTTATCCCTAAAAAGGAACATCATTGTGAAAGTAAGTATTTCATAAAATTAGTCCTGCAATTTCTTGCAGGTTTGATTTGCATGGCACAGCTGGAAGTAGAGATTAGAGAAAACTCACATAGCTCATGGTTACAGTCAAAAGAAGTTGACCAAGGCATTCCTTGATTGGACCATCTCATGTAAAGACTTTACTTGGCATACATAAAGTATGATGTAAACAGTGTTTTAGCCTAAAATATTCAGTACTCAAAAGGACATTCCTAATTATAGCTTCTTGATAACTAATGAGCAAGTTATTATATTTGTGTATTCTAAATGACTTTGACTGTCTTCTGTCTCTATTCAATGGGAATGATTTAAGCTATCATTCTTATAACTTCAGAGTCCAATAAAAGAACCTAATCAGGCAAGTATTTCCCCAGATTCAGTTAGACTTTCCATAGATTTTTGAGAGCCTGCTGTTTCCTCCTGAAACATTTGATGGCTTTTGTGTGCGGCTACTTCCCAGAATAATTTACATCATAATCTAACCCCAGAATGAGAGAAATCAGAAATTTTCATAGTGTGATTCATGGGAGAATACACAAAATATCTACTTGACTGAAATCATTGCTAGTTCTTATGTGGTTAGAATTCTCAAGTTCCGAATATGGTATTGAATATTTAAATGCTGTTTTGTATAGTACAAATTTTCATATTAGAAAAGAAGAGCAATATTCACACCAGTAGGCACATATATAATACCTATAGTTGGTTCTTATTTCATTAGAGCTGTGTAGACTATTTTCTCTGACAGTCTACTAGATATTTTCCAATTGAACATTCTGCATATCTACTCCTGAGTGTTAAATGTAAATATTAGCTTGCAAGAATATTAAAAAAATCATAAAAAGTGATTAAATGTATCACATGCATTTGAGTCTGTCCAGGGCTTGTTTACTTTCAAACCTGTTCCTTATTCTTCCCATATATCGCTAGGTGTTCCAGGTGGGATGACCCCTGGAAGCAGTTTTCATGGTTATTTTGTCAGCTGCTGCCGGTTGTGTTTCAGCCAATGGGAGACACTGGCAGGCGATTTCAGAGTCTGATGCAGCGGAGGGAGGAAAAGGAAAAAGCTAGGGCATATGTACTCCAGTCTATATGCTGAGGCAGTGCGTTGTACTCCAGTCTATATGCCGAGGCAGAGCGTATGACAGCATGGTATCTTGTTTACACCACCAATCCCTCTTGTGGTTATTCCACTTTCTGCCGGGTGACTTCACCCCCTTAAATTTAGTAATACCATTCTCTTTCTCTGTCTCTCTCTCTCTTTTATTTTTCCTGCTGATTCTAATGCAATAGTGAGTTTCTATAGTTGGAGATCTCTGAGTTGTCTCCTTCTCTCTAATTGGTTCCCTTGGTCTTCCAGCAACTGTGTAACCAAATCTCTCTACTAAATTATCTGTAATATGCTTAAAATGCTTGCTATTTTCCCGAGTTGGACCATGAACACCAGTGTAGTGTTAATTGTATTTAGACTTTAATTTATCATTACATCAAAATAGAGAATCAATCACTTTGCAGAAAATGCAAGCAGACCTCTCCTTTACTTGTTTCCTCTATCCGATTCCCTTTTTAATTGAGGAGTACTATGAACATTTTTGTGTCTCCTTCAGGGTTGTTCTTTATATATGTGGACATACACATGCACAAACATAACTTAGAAACTTGTTTCTGTTTATTTAAAAATATCTCTGCCAGTTCACATAGATGTGTCTAATTTTTTAAACTGTTAACTTGTGACATAATATAGGTGTTCTGTAATTATACATCACTTTATAGGTTGATGTTTAGGATATAAATTCTTATCAGATATTGCTATGTGTTATACTACACCCTTACAAATGTGTAAGTACCTTAAACTTTTCAATGTTTGCCAAAATGTTGAATGGCAACAATCTCATTTTAATTGCACTTGAATACTAGAAATCAAGAATTTTTTTGTATAATTGTGTTCATTTATTTTACTTATAATATTTCTAGTTCATATTGTTTCTTTGTTTTACTATTATTTGATATATATAATGTTGTCATTCATAAATAGGTTAGTCACAGTAGTTTTTTTTTTTTTTTTTTTTTTTTGACAAGAATCTCACTCTATTGCCAAGGCCGGAGTGTACTGGTGCAATCTCTGCTCACTGCCACCTCTGCCTCCCAGGTTCAAGCAGTTATCTTGCCTCAGCCTCCCGAGTAGCTGGAATTACAGACATGAGCCACCATGCCTGGCAAATGTTTGCATTTTTAGTAGCGATGGGGTTTCACCATGTTGGCTTGGCTGGTCTCGAACTCCTGACCTCAGGTGATTCACCTGCTTTGGGCTCCCAAAGTAATGGGATTACAGGTGTGAACTACCATGCCCAGTCCACATTAGTGTTTATATAACATTTTCTTAAATAGTATTTTTTGAGTATATGATCATACAATTTTTTAAACAACAATTTTCTACCTTTCTTCTAAAATTAACCATCTTAATAATTTAGTTTTATTCACAAAGATCTCTAGTAAATTATTTGTACTTTCAAAGACAGCAGTCAGGCTTTTCCAGTTGTAGAATTCAGTGGAAATTTTCTAACATATCAGGATTATAATGGTTGCTGGAGATTACTTTTTAAAAATTACCATTTATTCCTTAATGCTGGCATTTTCTTTTGAGTCTAACAACTTTTTTTATCTAATGTCAGAAATGTGTGATGTTATAAAATATTTTATGTGAAACAATTATTTAATTTACCTATGCCATGAATTTCATTAATAAAGTCCTGAATATTAAAATGTTTTACACTTCCTTGTAAACCATGTTTAGTGTGTTATTTTTTCAACTATATTATTCATGTGCTTGGCTGATAGTTTTTCTTTCTCTTCATCTTTCTCTTTCTTTTCCCTACTGCATCTGCTTCCCTTTTTTCTTTCCCTCTCATTCTGTCAACTATGTGAGGTTTTTATGTCACAATCACTCTATAAAATATTCTTTTAGAATACTACAGGATGCTAGCCAGCTTTTCCTGGGCTTTAGAACAAGTTATATAAACAGTGCTTAACCATCTCTTGAAGTATGATAGGATTTACATCCTAACTGCATGGAACTGGCACTTTTGCTATGGGTTGCATTAGTTTCCCATTGCTGCTTTAATGAATTGTGATAACTTGATGGCTTGAAATAACTTTGTGTTAAAATCAAGAGTTGCATTTCTCTTGTAGCTTCTAGAGGAGTGTATTAGTCCGTTCTCATGCTGCTTATAAAGACATATCGGAGTTGGGGGAATTTGTAAAGGTAAGAGGTTTAATTGACTCACAGTACCACAGGGTTGGGGAGGTCTCTGCAACCTTACAATCATGGTAGAAGGGGAAACAAACACACCCTTTTTCACATGGCAGCAGTAAGGAGAAGTGCAGAATGAAGGTGGGGGGAAAGCCTCTTATAAAACCATCAGAAATCATAAGAACTCATTCACTATCATGAGAACAGTATGGAGGTAACTGCCTCCATGATTCAATGGCCTCTCACTATGTCCCTCCCACAATATGTGTGGCTGATGGGAATTACAATTCAGGATGAGGTTTGGGTGGGGGCACAGCCAAAACACATCAGGGAACATCAGTTTCCTTATATTCCCCAACTCTTCGGGCTGCCTGCATTTCCCCTTCGTGGCACTCTTCCTTCCTCAAGGCAAGAATAGTTTGTATAATTTTCTCATCGTCATTCTAACCATTCTAGACTTCACTCTAGCCGTCAACTTTTGTTCCTCCTCCTTCCACATTTAAAGACTTACAATTATATTGGTCCCACTTGGATAGTTCATTAGAATCTTTCTCTTTTAAAAGTCATCTGATTAGAAACCTTATTTCTATCTGGTACTATAACTTGTCTTTGACATGTGATATAACATATTCACAGGCTCCAGGGAGTAGGAGGTGAATGTCTTTGGTATGCAATTTTTCTGCCTATCACAACAGCATTTGACCACCTTTAAAGTTTATTCTTTGTTCTTTCTTTATTACTTCTTTTAAATCAGTATTGTTAAATAACATTTCACCAGGGAATCATATGTTAAGTTTAGAGTTTCAAATACATGATGTAAATTTGTACATTCTTTTAATTATGTGATCACATACGTATCAAAAAATATGACTATTTTTATGTTTTGCTGTTGTTTATTTCATCATTTTATTTTTCAACATAAATAAGCACTTTTCTGCATTTTAGTAATATTGCTTTTTTACAAATAACCAGCTTTCACTTATGTCAATAATTTTTTCTTGGTAGTCTCTTTTTAAAAAAATACGTTTATTTGGGTTTTAAATATCAATCATGTTGTTATATCTTGTGCTTATGTGGTTCTTCCTTTTTCCTCTTTCTCATGTGAAAATTGGATTTTAGTCTTTATTTTGTAATAAGTTAATTTAACACTAAATTTCCTCGGAGTAAGTCATCAGCCATATCCCATTCATTTTTAAGTTATTGCTTACATTCCCTGGCAGTTAATAAGGAAATAAATAAATTATACTGAATAATAAGTTATTTGTTGTTATTTTATCCTTAAATCTTTAACGTATTCAGGTCAATTTTTTTTATATAAAATATCCCAGTGAACACAGTTTTTTTTACAACTGACCTGTTACACTGTCATTTAAAGTATGATGACCAAATATAAGTTACTTTATATATATATATATAATTTATTAATGACATGATTTGTGTTTGTCCCCACCCAAACTTCATCTTGAATTGTAACTCCCACAATTCCCATGTGGGAGATAATTGAATTTTGGGGTGGATGTTTCCTACACTGTTCTTATTGTAGTGAATGAGTCTCATGAGATCACTTAGTTTTAAAAACAGTTTTTCTGCTCATTCTCTGGTTTTTCCTGCTGCCATCCATGTAAGATGTGACTTGCTCCTCCTTGCCTTCCACCATGATTGTGAGCCCCCCCACCAGCCATGAAGAACTGTAAGTCCATTAAACTGCTTTATTTTCTAAATTGCCCAATCTCAGGTATGTCTTTATCAGCAGCATGAAAACAGACTAATACAGTAAATTGGTACTGGGAGTGGGTTGCTGTTGAAAAGACACCTGAAAATGTGGATGCACCTTTAGAATTGGGGAACAGGCAGAGGGTGGAAGAGTTTGGAGGACTCAGAAGAAGACAGGAAAATGTGGGAAAGTTTGGAACTTCCTAGAGACTTGTTAAATGGCTTTGTCCAAAATGCTGATAGTGACATGGACAATAACGCCCAAGCTGAGGTGGTCTCAGATGGAGATGAGGAACTTATTTGGAACTGGAACAACATTTGCTCTTTTTATGTTTTAGCAAAGAGACTGGCAGCATTTGGCCCCTGCCCTAGAGTCTGGTGGAACTTTGAACTTGAGAGAGTTGATTTAGAGTACCGGACGGAAGAAATTTCTAAGCAGCAAGGCATTAAAGATGTGACTTGGGTGCTGTTGAAAGCATTCACTTTTATAAGGGAAGCAGAGCATAAAAGTTCGAAAAATCTGCCACCTGACAATGAAATAGAAAAGAAAATCCCATTTTCTGAGGAGAAATTCAAGTTGACTGCTGAAATTTGCATAAGTAACAATGCGCCAAATATCCCTACAATGGGATAGGACATGTGAGAGACCTTTGTGGCAACCCCTCCCATCACAGGCCTGGAAGTTTAGGAGGAAAAAATTGTCCCCTTTGCTGCGCCCAGGGTCCCTCTGCTGTGTGCAGTCTAGGCATAAGACTCCCTGCATCCCAGCTGTTCCAGCCATGACTAAAAGAGGCCAAGGTACAGCTCAGGCTGTGGTTTCAGAGGGGTAAAGCCCCAAGACTTGGCCGCTTCCATGTGGTGTTGAGGCTGCAGGTGCACAGAAGTCAATAATTGACATTTGGGAACCTCCACCTAGATTTCAGAGGATGTATGGAAATGCCTGAATGCCCAGGCAACAGTTTTCTGTGGGTGCAGTACTCTCATGGATAACCTCCACTGGGTCAGTGTAGAAGGGAAATATGGGGTCAGAGTCCTCACACAGAGTTCCCCCTGGGGCACTGACTGGTGGAGCTGCGAGATGAGGGCCACCATTCTCCACACCCCAGAATGGTAGATCCACCGACAGCTTGCACTGTGCTCCTGGAAAAGCCACAGACACCCAGTGCTAGCCCATGAAAGCAGCTAGGTAGAAGGCTGTATCCTGCAAGGCCATGAGGGCAGATCTGCCCAAGACCATGGGAACCCAACTCTTGCATGAATGTTACCTAGATATGAGACATGGAGTCAAAGGAGATAATTTTAGAGCTTTGAGATTTGACTGCCCTACTGGATTTCAGACTTGCATGGGGCCTGTAGCTCTTTTGTTTTGGAAAATTTCTCCCATTTGGAAGGGCTATATTTACTGTATGCCTGTACCTGCATTGTATCTAGGAAGTAATTAACTTGCTTTTGATTTGATTTTCAATATGAGAGCAGATATTTCCTGTGCTGTTCTTGTGAGAGTTAATGAGTCTCATGAGCTCTGATGGTTTTAAAAACGGGAGTTCCCCTGCACATTCTTTTTGCCTGCTGCCATCCATGTAAGATGCGACTTGCTCCTCCTCCCTTCTGCCATGATTGTGAGGTCTCCCCAACTTTGTGGGACTGTTAGTCCATTAAGTCACTTTCTTTTGTAAATTGACCAGTCTCAGGTATGTCTTTAACAGCAGCATGAAAACAGACAAATACACTAAGCTTTTTTGTTTGATATAATACATCAGTCCTCTTTCTTATGCATTTATGATAATTAGAAGATATTTTGAATTCCTTTTAATAATCACAAAATTGTGGAATAATAGCCAGACACAGGAATTAAGAATATTGACTAAAATATAAATACAGAAAATAAACCATGTGCCCATCCTATCTATCAGTATATCCATTTTGCTTTATTTTCGTTGTAGATTTACTATTTGGCCATTTTTAGCTATTTCTACTGATGCAAGTTGGTCCAAGCCACCATAATGTTTTACATGAATTATTGCTATAGGCTTGCAATCTGTTCCTGTCATTCCACCCTTACTTACAGTTAATTTTATTTTTCCCACCAAATTACCCAGTCCTGCAATTTTATGTAAACCAGATCGTGTCATTGTTCTACTCAAAATCTCCTGTTAGCTTTAACTCTTACTCCTCCTTTGAGCATTACTCAATGCCTTATTCTTAGTGAAGCCTTCCCTAATAAACCCAAGTGAAACTGCAATCTGCTCACCCACCCAGGCTGACTTTCCTCTTTCTCTTCAAATACTTACTACCTTGTCATATGTGGTGTATTTAATTTACTTTTTCAATTGTCTGTCTTTCGTTATAAAAATGAGAAGGTAAAATCTTTAGATCTGGACTTTTCTTTTTTACTGTCACAATCTAGAACACTCAAAAGAGTAACTGTCACACAGTGAGTACTCAAAAACATTTGTTGAATAAATGGCTAAACTACTTTTATTGTGTCATTCAAATCGTCTGCCTTATTTATTATTTTATTCTTTTGCTGATTTCTGAAAATTCTGTGTTAAATGCTACCATTGTGTTTCTAGAATTGGCAATGCCTCACTTTCTGCTTAAGCTTTATATATGTGGTAGCTTTTGTCTTACATGATTAAAGTTTAATGATTTATATTTTCTTATATTACCTTTTGTTAATACAGAATTTATGATGAAATTAAAATCTGTTTGCAGTTTCATCAACATTTTAACATTAGCTTTCTTTCATCAGCACTTGCTGGCATATATATCATTTCTCCTTTTTTTTATCTTTAAAATTTTATCTTAGGTGAGTCTCTTAAAAATAAAATACGGCTATATGTTGTTTTGTCTTTTATATCTTTTCTTTAATAGTGTGATAATGAGTGAATTTTATTAAGAAAATTTAAATTTTCAATATGTAACTGATTTGTAATGGTTAATTTCTCAAGTACGTATCTTTTTATAACATATTTTTTATGAATCACCAAGATAAATCAGTTATTCCTTCATCCTCTTACTCTTCACCCCATTTTCCTTCTAATAATAGATAAACTAGCATGCTGTCATTTCCTCCTGGCCCCCAATCTCCCATGTTGAGTTCATCTGGGGTTTTATTGCAGTTAATAATAATTTGTTTTTAATTGATGTATAAATATTTCTATTTTATCATTACATGATTATATTGCATACATATAAATGATGTATGTTATGAATATATTATTTATACTTCCAAATTATTAAACATATATTTTAGTGGCTTCTATAATCTTACTATGTTTAAAATATTATATTTTATGACATTATTTTCTTTGGCTGTGGTATATGCTTTCAGTGCCAATTCTTTCAGAGAGAGCCGATGGGTTTTAGATTTCTTATATTAAATTTCTTACTCTTTACAAGTTCTGAACTTTCATTATGTCTTTACAATTAACTGTTGCTATGTTCTGTTCACATTTCACATAATGGATTGACTGGTTTCAAAATAATTTTCCTCAAATCTCTGTGAATATTGCAGCATCATCTCTCAACATGTAATTTTGTTAATGAAATGTCAACATAGTTTTCCTTCTTTTGTTTTCTAGATATGGTCTTGCTCTGAAAGTTTTTAGTATTTTCATGTCCTGTTACAAAGCATGAGGCTTTGGATTCAAATCCTTGCTCTACTACTTACCTACTACTTACCAGTACATCTATTAAAAATATATTAGCCCTCTTAGATTAATCCTTGATATCTTCTAACTTTTTAGCACATTTAAAAAAATTACTATCTGTAATTCCCTTGTCTTGGTATTTTAATTTTCTGTTTGAATTTTAGTTATTTGATTTCCTTTTCAGCCTTATGTTGATTATTTTTAATTTAGGCAATGTTTATCAATTTGTCTATAATTCTTTCCGATTGCTTTATTTTCTTAATCCTTATAGTTGTTTTCTGGTTTCAATCATCTTTCAAATTTCTCATAACTAGCATATATATTTTATTAAACTCTCCTTTATTCCCTGGATTTCCTTTTAGCATCTTTTCCAGGCACCTTGACTGATTTCTTTATTTTTTTCTTTAATATTCTTTGTTTTCTTCAAGTAGCTTATGATTCTTAGTGATTGATTTGAGTTTATGAGTTTAAGTAAAAGGGATATGAGTTTAAGTAGAAGGGATAATCAAACACTATGTGTAAAAAATTAAGAACTGTTTTGTTAAGTTCACTCAGGTTCTATTAGTGTGAGGCTTGCAGCAAACTTTAGGACAGTCTCTAGCAGCTAAAATAAGGAATAATTTCTTCCGACACTTAAAATATAAGTAAATTTCTTCCGTGAATGAAATGACTTCTCTCCTACCTCCCCACTCCATTTCTCAACCTGTCCAGAATTTCCTGAAGCTATCTCCTTCATTCTCATTATTCTGTGTGTTAACAAAACCTGACCCCAAGCAAGTAGTTCATATTGTTTATGGTACAGCTTTTGGTTTTTCGATTGCCATTGGGTATTAGGGGTTGTAGACAGAAAGTAGGTAGACTCATTTGATCAGCTGGTTAGGATTTTTGTCTTTAATTAATTACTATTATAGCTACTTAGTACTCTCTCTCACGCTTTGTGGATCTCCACTCTTCATTTGTCATATTGGGGTTATAGTTTTTCTGTTCTTATTTATCTGATATTAATTACTTTATGACTTTTCTGTATTTTTCAAAAATTTTGGAATTCCTGTTTCTTTCCATAAAATTGGAAATTAATCTGGTGTGGTATGCATAAACATACACACTTGTGTATGTGTGTCAAATATGCACACATATGCAGAGTAGTCATAAGAGATCACATAGAAGAGGACAAGTCAAGTGTATATGCTCAGACTATCTAATTAGTCCATCTTTACTATGTTTCAGAATTTTATTTTGTGTACCAGGATATTTGTGACTAGTAATTGAACAGCCAGAATGTTCCTTTATACAATGAAACAAGGAGTTTTCTATTGTATTAAAAAATTAAAAATATAATTGTCACATGTACTCTGTCATCAGTGAAATACCATGAGAATATCTAGGTCTTTTAAAAGCTTGGATGTTCAAACCGCTCCTCTGCAGCAAGAATTTCCCAGCCTTGGCAACCTGTCCTGATTCAACTCTAAGTAGAAATATGTGACAAATATTTTAATCTTTTTTTTTTTTTTTTTGTAAGAGAGACAGGGTTTCACTCTGTTGCCCAGCCTGGAGTGTAGTGGTACGATCACAGCTCACTGCACCTTTAACTCCTGAGCTGAAGTGATCCTCACACCTCAGCATTTGAGTAGCTAGGACTACAGACATATACCACCAAACCCAGATGATTTTTTAAAATTATTTTTTTAGAGATAGGGGTCTCACAGGCTCCATGGCAACTCTTCCCTTAAGACTTTCACATTCTTCTTTCTACATCAAAAATGAGAAACAAAACAAAACAAAAAGTATACCACCTGAAGTCAGTTTCAAAAATTCTAAAGAGTACATCTACCTGTACTCTTTAGAGTTGTCTGTGTCTTAGAGCCTCTTGAAGAGGCAATGTTACAATCTTTACTAAGTTATACAAAGCTCCTGTTATCCCTCCATTAATTTGAGCAATACTTACAGAGCACCTACTATGTGAAGGATACCATCCTCAGCATTGAGATATATGTGTAAAGAGAAGAAAACAAATCAATATTTCTTCCTTTATTAACTTACATTCTAAAGAGTATCTCAAGTATTTTCTCCTCTCATTCACAGTAGAACTAAAGCTAATGCTAAAGGGCCTAATGTTTTCAAAACCGCTAATTTAAGTCATTTGCAGCAAATTCAATAACTATAAAATACATTGGAAATAATATAGAATAATAATTACAGATCTTCTATATTGATACTTGATGGTATCAGCAGTTAATAAGTTATAAAATGGTTAAAGTTTCTACTTTTATATTAAGCATTTAACGTAGTTTGTCTAGAAATTTTTGATGGTTTCTCTTATTTTTCCAAATTAGACTAGTAACACAGCAATTCAAAAAATATTTGATTTTAAGTTATGCCAATCATTCTTAAATAAGATTCTAGTTCAGAAAAAGGGCTTTTTCAGATGAAGGCTGGCTCAACAATCTGACAGAGTTTCTAGTTCAGAAATGAAAATGTCAGTCACTCCTAATGTTTCAAAGTATCTGGACACTTGACACTGCATAGATAGACAAATCTATGGGTGAGGGAGCTGAATGTTTATGTTATTTCTGTTGTTCCATCAGCATATACCCAGGTAATGCAGTCCCAGAGGCACTCGCTCAGTTCAGCTTAGTTTCAACAAGGTTCAAGAAATTAAGAATAGTTTAAGCCACCATATCAAGATATTCCAGGATATGTCAGCCTATTCTGATGCAACTCCATGGACATTATAGGACAGTTATTCCTTTAACTCTTTATCATTCTTTCTTAACCTCCATGTAAAAAGAAATCCAACTAATTCATGCTACTTTTATAAATTAAGATGTATTGTCATCTTAGGGCAAAGTAATTTTTCCCTCCTCTGATACCATACCACAATGAGCTGAATGCCTTCAAAGCAGTTATATACAAATCAGCCTAAACTTGAATCAGAAAAATGTCCCTGATATTCTCATTTAAACCTAAGAATAAATTATATACATAAATCATATGGGTTTATGTATGACATAAATATTCATATATATGTCACATATATAATCTTATATATTTAATATATCTATATAATGTTACAGTGGTATGAGAAATATGAGGTAGTCAGCATCAGTTATATTGCAAATAGCTATTGCTATCCTTGACATAGTCCCAATTTTATAAATTTTACTAAAAATAATTCACTTTTTAATCGCTTTTTGTGGTTATCAAGTATGATTTTATCAAATTCTTACATGAGGCTCAAATTGAAGATACAAAATTCTGATAAATACAGCAGCACTTGCCACATGTAAGCTACCTTTTAGGCCACTGATCTTATTTTGCTTCATGTTATATCTGTTCATAGAGCACTGCCATCCCATACAGCATCATTGTCTCTAAGACTTGTTTCTACCTTTATACTCTCTAATGACCTCATCTGAGACAGTGGAGATTATGCCACAAAGCAGACTAAGAAGATGCCCCAGAATACAGTGACTCCACTCATCGCCAAAACATATGCAACAGAGAAAGTTATCTCACAGATCATCAAAAACATGGTCATCTGTTTCCTGGGGAAACTGAAACCTAACTAGAAACCCTTACAACTTTGAAAATGCCAGTCTGTGATCTATATCCTTGCTCTCCTACTCCTCACCATTTCTACCCCCATTAACATGGGAGTTGAAAAAGTTCAACACCTACCCATTAACACCTTGAAAGGATTTTGCTTTCTTCCTCATTCTTCCTGTTCTCCAGACATTATAGTAAGAAATTACTGTCTTAGAAAAGCTCTTGAATTTAATCTGCTATGAAAAGATTTGATTACTATTTTCTTTGCAATTTCTTCTGTTTATATGCCTTTGGGAGAGTTTAATAAATATTTCTTTCTTATTCTTTGCTTTAAATTGATCTCTGGGAAATATTTAGGAGGTTATACGTATTCTTCACAATTTTTCACTTTGCTTCCCTAATAATGGGAATGGATTTTTAGCGGACTATTCTATTTTTTAACATTATTATCCATTGTTATTTTATTAGTTTAATTAAACTAAAACATTTATCCTGATTACACATTTCATTTACCTTCCTTAACAATTAATTAGAAAATAAAGTACAGAAAGAATTTTTTCATATGGAACTTTTCAAATAAGTGTCCCAATCAAGTAAATATATACATTTACAGAGAATTGACATAGTAAGGTTATACTTACTCTTACATCCCTAGCTAGTCATGCAACATCAGAAAAACCCCCAGACTTCCTGGTCCTTTAATCTTTTCATTGATAAATACAGAGGATGAGATAAGATTATTCTGAAGCTTCCTCCACAGGTATAATGATCTATTATTCTAAAGCATAGTCAGTGTAGCTTCTTAGACCCTCGTATTTTATTCTACATTTAGCTGGGTATTCTTTGAAAATTTTTACAATAGCAAATCACCTTTTTTTATTTATCTATATGTGAGATTGACTTTTGCAATCTTGAAGACAGGACTTAAACGTAGAACCTAGAGTTGTAAAAAAGAAAATCACAAATTCTTCAGTTAGGGCACAGTGAATTCTACTTAGTTCCTGGCCTCATACACTTTACTGTAGATACAATAATGTACAATTATGATTGAGAGTACACACTGAATCCTGGCTGAAAGTTTCTGGTCCTTATAGGGCATCATTTTGTAGCTGATGTCTCAGCTATACCTTCTTTAGGTTATTCAACATCATATGAAGTCATTTGCTTCCAGATAGTGCCAGAACATGATACAACTTTCTTGCTCTAGAGTAGGTTCATTGGTTATGCGGGATCCTGTGTAAGGGATCACATATTCTGTGAGCTCTAGGATAGTACTGCTGATTTTGGTCTTGTGGACAGGTAAGGGAAATTCATATCAAGAATATATTTGTATTATATTTCAGCCAGGCACAGTGGCCCATGTCTGTAATCCCAGCACTTTGGGAGGTTGAGGCAAGCAGATCGCTTGAGGCCAGGAGTTCCAGACCAACCTGGGCAGCATAGTGAAATCCTATGTCTACTAAAAATGCAAACATTAGCCAGGGGTGGTGTCATACTCCTGTAATCAGAGATACTTGGGAGGCTGAGGCATGAGAATCACTTGGGCCCTGGAGACCCAGGTTTCTGTGAGTCGAGATCATGCCACTGCACTCCAGCCTGGGTGACAGAGTGAGACACTCTCTCTCTTTCTCAAAAAAAAAAAAAAAAAAAAAAAAAGAGTATAATTGTATTCCACTTTAGTTGATTGCTATCTCTTCTAGGATGAAATGGATTAATGTAGTCAACTTGCCAAGTGTGTATGTTCTCTTTAAAAGATGGTGACATATAGAGAACTTAGTATGTATCTGTTTCTTGTAGTTAGGGCAGCAGTAATAGATAAATCGGCTTTGGGAACAGGGAACCCTTGCTTTGGCATTTATGAATAATCGTCCTCTCAGCCAACATAGCTACTTTGTAAATGACCCTACTGTATCAGCATAAATGTGGCCGACCAATGCAGAGGCTGGTTGTAGCATAGCAACTGAGTCATTTTGTTTACTTGATTGATTGTAGCTTCAACTTTGATATATGCTCTCTGATGGATATTAACATGTGATACAGATCTTCACACCTGATCATTCTCATAGGTCCATGCATATGTTTCTTCCACAGAAGTTTTTCAACCCAATCATTCAATATCTCTTTCTAGTTCCATTCAGCAACCAGCCTGTGAATCCATATAAATTCTAACCTCAGGACTGAGGCCAACTGGTGTAATAGGAACAGTTTTTTGAAAGGTGTTTAATTCTTTGCTTCCAATGTAACTAACTTGCTGTGGAACAATATATGTCTATATTGCAATTCTTCTTTAGGCCTTGTCATAAAATTTGCATGATATCTTCTCCCAACACAGATATCTCTAAAACCCTGGGTCTCACTGGATCATATCTCCTAAATGATAGAACCGCCAGACAAATTAGGAGACCACATATAACACCTGGAATTCAGCACTCTTGGAGGATTTTCCCTCATCACTGTCTCTCTCTGTCATTTCTAAATAGGGCTATAGTACAACTGTCATCCATTTTCAATGTGCATCAGCTGCTGAGTTTCTTCATCCATGTACCAATATTTGACTTCTTCCTCCTCTGTCAAGGGACTCCCATGCAACTATTTGTGGGATCTGAGGCAATAAGCCAGGAGAAAAGTGGTAGATAAGGTGGGGCATCTAGGCTACTTCCTGTACAGACATTTTGTGTCCTATGCTTTTGTTTGGTAACGAATGCATTACTTACATCCTGCAACTGATTCCTGCTGGTCCAATTCAGACTATGACTTGGCGTGTATGATAAAAGCCAGGTTATAGCAGTTCTTTCTACATAGCTAGTTTATGTCCCATCATCAGGCAGTCTGTGTGTACAAGTATGAATTTGTATACTAGGAACAGTTTTTTGAAAGGTGTTTAGTTCTCTTTTTCCAATGTAACTTGCTTCAGAACAGTAGAGGTCTATATTGTGATTCTCTACTAGGTCATATATCCCAAATGACAGGACCTCTTAGATCTTAATCTGGGGTTGCTGCAAAGCCTATGCTTACTCTTGGCCTCATTCAAAGCTGAGTACGATATGTCATCAAATGTATGAGTTCAGCAGGATTCCTAAGTGCAGAATATGCTTCCTCAGGAACCCAAAGGAGGCCTACAATGTGCCATGCTTTCTTCTTAGTAGTGAGAGGTACTAGACGGAATCGTTTGTTTTTAGCTTGAAGGGAACACCATATGCTATTAACTGTCTCCACAATTTTATGTGAGTCCTCCAGCTTTCTCTCTGGCCTGGTTTTGACAGCAATAAACAACTTGGCTTGTATCCTTTCAGGAACGTGCCTTCCCCACTGCTATCATGTAGTGTAGTTCGGTAACTGTATCTCCTACCATCAGCTGTGAACTTTAGAGAACACATACCCAGGGCTTCTCAGTGATGCTGGTGCCTCTCGCATTAATATGCTCCTTAATGTTTTTGTAAAGGAGGCGTCCACCAGGAACACAGTCATCCTCTGAGTATCCCAATATTACATACTATATCCACTTTAGTGTATCCAATGCTCAGAACCTTTTGATGCCTTACTTCACTCTGTATCACAGTAGTCCAAATACTTCTATTTTATACTGTAATCCACTGGCTTTTCCAAGTTTCCATTAACCATATGAGCACTGGTTGGTGCAATACCCAAGGTCTTTTCCAGAGTATTAAATTGTATGAACTGGAAGAGGAATCTCACGTGAATAAACTTACCTTTATCCAACTTCACATTTCACTGCCCCCCTGCCCTGATTTAACACTCTTGACATTTATTTCCATACATAACACTCCCAGTTCTTGCTTGTACAAGTTGGCTAGTTCTGCAAGTCATTCAGTGTGCGGCTTTTTTCTTTCATTTAAGGCCTAGAACTTCTCCAACTCCATTATCTTGTGATACAGCCTTACTTAATGATGTTGTAAGCAGAAGGTAGTTAGAGGAAGATTAAAACAGTCTCTGCCTTTAAGCACAGGGGAAGCACAGGGGGTAGACCTAGCTTTCAACAGAGAGAAGTGGACCATTTCTGCAGGCCATAGAAATTGAAGATTTGAAATGTGTTACCCAGATATTCCTAACTTCATGTTTTGGAGGCCCTTTCCTTCCCAGTCAGTCTTGACATTGAGGTAGCAGCAGTGATGAGACCAAGAGTTCAAAATTTGCTGCCATTCTGATTACAGCTTTGAACTGAGCTTTTTCTGCCCTCCCAGTCCAGGAAGTGAGTCTCATTCTGTACTGCCAAGAAACACTTGTGATTTTTCCAAGTAATGTTTAATTGTTGATTATTACTCTCAGCATCTTATTAATAAAATTAATAAATCCTATTAATTATTAAATATAAATTAAATATGTGTGCTCACATAATGAAATCAACAAATTATACAGCATCAATTGCTCCCACCAACAGCTATCCAGTTGCACTGCTTTATTATTTTCTCCATTAGATATAACTATCTCAGTGCATTTGTCTTTCACGGACACAACCCAGGCCTAGAGAAAACTTGAGAAGGTCATGAGATGAGCTTTTAAGTATGAGAATTTGGAAGTTTGGATATCTATGCTGCTCTCTGTTCTGCCGCCCCATTGATTCTAGATCTCTCTAGGTACAGAATCTGAAACTAATATTTTTGTTCTCATCAAATGCCTTCAGTCCTCAATTATCCTCAGTGGCCTGATAGTAACATGACTAGGTGACTGTGCATTCCCTTAGATTACTACTAAGTTTCACTTCAGTTAAAACCTGGAAATCTTTGCATACAAAAATTTTAATATGCAGAGTATGCATTTAGCTTAATGATTCCTATTGTCACTTAATATAATAAGCTTAAAATGAGGGGAGTACAAGCAACAGGAGAATAGACCAGTTTGTTATTTGTGTAATTCTATAATGTACTTTAAACCATTTTAAATGTTTAAACGAAAGTTAAACTGTAACATGAGGAACATTTATCATGAGCTGTTTTCTGTCTTGCTTTAGGAATTGTTTCTACACCTTGGGTGAATTTGCACCCTCAGGTTCTATGTTTTGATATGTGGAATGATGCTATTAATTTATGCTTTATATGAACATTGAATATTTTAGGTAGTTTGTTTTATTCATTATTTAAACCCAAAACAAGCCAACAAAAATAACCAAAAAATGGAAACAAAAATTAAAACTAACAATAATAAGAGAAAAAAATCTTCTATTGTTCAGCTATTGTCCTATAATAAAGCACTGAAAAAGTGAGTAACATACAAGAGTATAGAAATATCATGCTAATAAGCCTCTGGTCAGCTGAAGCGGATCCATATAAGGCTGCAGGTCTGTGAACCAATGAGAACGGCTCTGCTTCATGCTTTTCTAGGACTAGTGGACTTCCTGGAAATAGAGTAGGAAAGAACATATATAGAATACAACCTGATTGATGATTTGAGCGATAAACCAGACATGCAAATTATATTGCTTTAAAATATTTGAGAAAGTTGAAATTATACAAACTATTTTCATTATTTTATTTAAAAATATTGATTAAGTCTTTGTATATCATGTGCCAAACATTGTGGTAAATCCTAGAGATGCAAAGTTGAGCAAAGCAGACATATTGTCTTCCTCTAGGAAGCTCACATTATGATGTATCCAAGAATGGATGTTCAAGCTAAAATCCCAGATTCTCATTTGGGAAATCTCTTTTTCACGTGGCTATATTTCAACTTGGGTAACTGTACATAAGAAAAGTTTTTACTTATTTTGTTTAAAATTGTCCTTTTTATAAAAATGTTTTAGTCTTTAATTTTAATTCAATTTTACAATATTATAAAGCCTGAAATTAATTTTTTTTGAGGCAAAGTTTTGCTCTTGTTGCCCAGGCTGGAGTGCACTGGTGCAATGTCGGCTCACTGCAACCTCCGCCTCTTGGGTTCAAGTGATTCTCCTGCCTCAGCCTCCCGAGTAGCTGGGATTACAGGTGCCCACCACCACATCTGGCTATTTTTTTATATTTTTAGTAGAGATGGGGTTTCACCATATTGGCCAGGCTGGTCTCGAACTCCTGACCTCATGTGATCCGCCCATCTCAGCCTCCCAAAATGCTAGGATTACAGGCGTGAGCCACTGTGCCCAGCCTAAAATTCATTGTAATCCATCGCTCATTTGTTGTGTAACTTTGAAAACTTATTTTGCCCAGTATTCTCTCGCCAGTATTCTCATATATAACATAAAATAAATATGAATGATAATCTGGATTCTCCTGGCTCAAAGTATTCTCATTTCTCATGGGCACCATTCACATATTAATCTTTTACATTTTAATCCTTGAAGAACCTGTTAAACCTGTGCTCTTAAGCTCACTTCTTGTGTGTCCATGTCCTTAATTTCCTTGTCATGAGAAAATGAACCTCGGATATCATCCCAGACAACAAGGCTGCTTCAGAAGGGATCCAGTTTCAACTTCTGCATATGGCTAACCAGTAATCCCTGCACCATTTATTGATTAGGGAGTTATTTCCCTATTGCTTTATTTGTCAACTTTGTCAAAGGACAGATAGTTGTGGGTGTATGACTTTATTTCTCGGTTCTCTAAACTGTTCTGTTAATCTGTGTGTCTACGTGTGTACCACTACCATGATGTTTTGGTTACTGTAGCTCTGTAGTATAGTTTGAATTCAGCTAGTGTGGTGCCTCTAGCTTTGCTCATTTTGCTTAGGGTTGCCTTGTATATTCGGGCTCTTTCTAGGCTTCATAAAAATTTTAAAAAAGGGTTCCGTTTTGTTTTCTAGTTCTGTGAAAAATGCCATTTGTGTTTGATAGGATAGCATTCAATCTCTAAATTGCTTTTGGCAGCATGGCCATTTCCAAAAAACGGATTCTTCCTATCCATGAGTATGTAATATTTTCCCATTCATTTGTGTCATCTCTGATTTATTTCAGTGTTTGGTAATTTTCATTGTAGAGATCTTTCACCTCCCTGGTTGGCTAGATTCCTAGGTAATTTATTCTTTCTGTGGCTATTGTGAATGAGATTGCATTCTGGATTTGGCTCTCATCTTGGATGTTATTGGCATATGTAAATGCTACCAATTTTTATACAGTGATTTTGTATCCTTATACTTTGCTGAAGTTGTTTATCAGATTTAGGAGGTTTTAGGCAGTGACTCTGGTGTTTTCTAGGTACAGAATGATATAATCTATATACAGAGATAGTTTGAATTAATCTCTTTCTATTTGGATGCCTTGTATATCTTCCTATTGCCTGATTTCTCTGGCTGGGATTTCCATTACTACGCTATATAGGAGTGGTGGGATTGGGCATCCTTGTCTCATTCTGGTACTCAATGCTTCTAGCTTCTCCATGTTCAGTATGATGTTGCCTGTGTGTTGGTCATAGATGACTGTTATTACTTTGAGGTATGTTCTTTAAAAGCCTGGTTTGTTGAAGGTTTCTAATTGAAGGGATGTTGGATTACATCAAAAGTCTTTTCTGCATTTATTGAGAGGATCATATAGTTTTTAAAAATTATTTTTATGTGATGAATCACATTTATTAATTTTCATATGTTGAACCATCCTTTCATCCCAGGGATAAAGCCTACATTATAGTGGAGGATTAGCTTTTTGATGTGGTGCTGGATTTGGCTTGCAAGTATTTTGTTTAGGATTTTTGTGTCTATGTTCATCAAGAATATTGCCAGAAGTTTTAGGTTTTTTTTTTTTTTTTTTTTTTTTCTTTGCTGTGTCTCTGCCAGGTTTTGAGGTTTTGGTATCAGAATGATGCTGGCCACATAGCGTGAGTGAGGGGGAAGTACCTCCTCCTGAATTATTTGGAATAGTTTCAGTAGGAATGATATCAGCTCTTCCTTATACATTTGGAAGAATGTGTCTGTGAATCCATCTGGTCCTGGTCTTTTTTTGGTTGGTAGGTTTTTTACTACTAATTCATTTTTGGAACTCATTATTTTTCTCTTCAGGGATTTAATTTTCTCCCGGCTCAATTTTGGGAGACTGTATATTTCCAGGAATTTATTCATTTCCTGTAGGTTTTCTACTTCGTGGGCATACAGATTTTTTCTGATAGTGTCTGAGGGTTTTTCATATTTCTGTGGGATCAGTTGTAAAGTTCCTTTTGTCATTTATTATTGCATGTATGTCTTTTGTTTTTTTTTTTTTACTCTAGCTAGAAGTCTATCCATCTTATTTATTCTTTGAAATAACCAATTAATAAGTGTGTTAATCTTTTGTATGGTTTTTCACCTCCCAATTTTATTCTGTCCAACTCTGTTTTGCATTATTTCTTATTTTCTGCTAGCTTTGGGGTTGGTTTACTTTTATTTCTCTAGTTCCCCTAGTTGTGATAATGGGTTTTTAATTTGAGATGTTTAACTTTTTGATGTGAGTGTTTTACATTGTAAACTTTCTTCTTATCAATGTTTTTGCTGTGTCCCAGAAATTCTCATATTTTATATCCTCGTTCTCCTTAGCTTCAAAGGATTTTTTGATTTCTCTCTCAATTTCATTGCTTACCCAAGTGATTCAGTAAGAAGGTTGTTTAATTTTCATATAATTGTATGGTTTTGAGTGATTTTTCTTAGTATTAATTTCTCCTTGTATTACACTGCGGTCTATGAGTGTGGTTGATATAATTTCAGTTTCTGTGAATTTGCTAAGGATTATTTTATGGTCGATTGTGTGGCTGATTTCAGAGTATATGCCATGTGCAGATGAGAAGAGTGACTGTTGTTTTGGGGTGAAGAGTTCTGTAGATGTCTGTTAGATCCATTTGGTCAAGTGTCAATGTTCCGGTCCCTAATATATTTGTTAGTTTTCTGCCTTAATGATCTAATACTGTCAGCGGGATGTTGAAGTTTCTCATTGTTAGTGTGTGGCTAGCCGCATTTCTTCAATGATCCCTAAGAACTTGATTTTATAAATCTAGGTGCTCTTTTTCTGGGTGAATACATATTTAGAATATTTAGGTTTTCTTGTTGAATTGACCTCTTTACTAATGTGTAATGCCCTTCGTTGTCTTTTTTTTATCTTTGTTGTTTTAAAGTCTGTTTTATTTTTCTGAAATTTGAATAGCAATATGTGTTTTTCTTTTTTTTCATTTTCTTGGTAGATTTTTCTCCATCATTTTATTTGAATCTATGAGTGTCATTGACTGTGAGATGGATATCGTGAAGACAGCATAGAGTTGGGTCCTGTTTCTTTATCCAACTTGCCACTCTGTGCCTTTTAAGTGTGTGTTTCACCCATTTACATACTGGGTTGATGTTGATATGTGTGGATTTTATTCTGTTGTAGTGTTGTTAGCTGGTTATTATACATATGTGATTATGTGCTTGCTTTATGGTATCAATGGTCCATGTACTTACGTGTGTTTTTTTGTGGCAGCTGTTAATGGTCTTTCTTTTCCATATTTATCATACCCTTCAGGACCTCTTGTAAAGCAGGTCTTAAAGGTGTAGTAGGTCCTTGTATTCCCTTAGCATTTACTCGTCTAAAAAGGATCTTACATCTCTTTGGCTTATGGGGCTTAGTTTGATTGGATATGAGGTTCTTGGTTGAAGAATACGGAATATAGGCTCCCTGTCTCTTCCGTCTTGCATGGTTTCTGCTGAATGATCTGCTGTTTGTTAGCCTGATGAATGGGGTGCTCTTTATAGATGATCTGTCTCTCCTCTGTCTTTTTCTTTCATTTTGATATTGGAGAATCTGATGACTATGTATCTTAGGAATGGCCATCTTGTACAGCATCTCAAAGAGGTTCCCTGCATTCCCTGAATTTGAATATTGGCCTCTGTAGCAAGGTAGGGGAAATTTTCGTGAATAGTTTCCTTAAATATGTTCTTCAATTTGCTTGGTTTCTTTCCCTTTTGGGAATATCAGTGAGTCATAGATTTGATTTCTTTACATGATTCCATATCTTTTGGAGATTTTCTTCATTCTTTATTATTTTTTCCTTATTTTTGTTTGATGGAGGTATTTTGGAGAACCAAGCTTTGAGCTCTGATATTCTTTCCACAGTTTGGTTGATTACTCTTGTTTATACTTGCAATTTTATTCTGAAATTCTTGAAGTCATTTTTTTCCTCCATCAGATCAGTTTGGTCCTTTCTTAAAATGACAATTTCATCTTTCAGCTCTTGTATCATTTTAATGTATTCTTTAGATTCCTTGGATTGCATTTCAATTTTCTTCTGAATCTTGATGATCTTTGTTTCTACCCATATTCCGAATTCTATTTCTGTCATTTCAGCCATTTTAGGCTGCTTGATAACCATGCAGTCCTTTTGAGGTAAGAAGATACTCTTCTTTGAGCTGCCAGAATTCTTGTGCTATTTTTTTCTCATCTATGTGCTGATGTTCCTTCAGCCTTTCAAGTTGCTGTCCGTTGGATAGGATTTTTGCTTTGGTCTCCTTTGATGCCCTTGTGGGTTTGATTGTGGTATATGGTGGATTCAGATTATTGGCCTTGTTTCTGAAAGATTTCAGGAGGCCAAGGCCCAGCTCGGCATCTGCATGTTTTAACTCTGTGGGGGCTGGGGCTCTACCTTTGAGTTTTGTTCTGTGGCTTCTTGAGGTTAGAAACATGCTGTGCCGGAGGGCCTGAGGTGTTCCCAGTCTCCTGGCCACAACACTCCAATGGGTGGTGCTGGCTAAAATGCTTTATAGAGGTGGTGGCAGTGGGATCCATGCTTGCTCATGCATGCCAGGAGTCACAGTAGCATGGTGGAGAGCACGTGCATCAGCTGGGGTAGGGTACCAGCAGGAGTGGGCTTTGACATTCCTGTGTGTGCTCATGCTAGCAGCAGCAATGATAGAATGCTGGTGGGAGCAGGGCTGCCATTGTTCTTGTACACATTTACACTGGCAGTGGCAGGTGCATGACAGGTGGGCGATAGGGGTAAGGTTGCTGGACTCTGAGTGAGCGTTCCCACCGGTAATGATGGCATGGCTGAGTGCCTATACATCATCAGGGGATGGGTGGGGTAGTAGTTGTCCTTCCACCTGCAGCAGTGTTTGGTGGGGTCTGTGCTTACATGCAGGCTGGCAGGGTGTGGGGAGTAAGCCACCGTGTGTGCCAGCAAAGCAGTGTGGAAATGGCTATGGGCAAGTGTGTACTGGCAAAATGGTGGGGGAAGGCTGCAGAGGGAGAAGGGTAGCGTGCAGAGACGCTGCATGTAGGCTGGCACATGTTGGCAGTGGCTGGTCTACTGGAGCTCTCTGATGGTCAGGTGTGGTCTTCTGGTAAAACAACGATAATGCGGGCACTGAGAGGCACCCTGGTTGGGCATCCAAAGCTGTCCTGCAAGTGGGCACAGCCAGGCTGGGGCCCCAGGAGAGGCAAGTGGATAGGAGAACACTCAGATCAGACTGGCCCTATCTCACAGGCAAGACCAATCTGCTCTGTCTAGGTCCAACAGTCACCTTATGGCTAAAGTCTCCTATAGGAGCATGTCAAGCCTTAGGGGATGGGCATCCTTGGTTGTACTGCACTCCTGACATTCTCCCATCAACCTCTCTGGACTATATACAGGATGGACTCCCACCCCTGTAACCTCTTTAAGCAGCTCTCTGCCAACTCATGTGTCTGTGAGGGTCTTCAGGTTGCCTGCAGCTAAGATTCTGAGGTCCATGGTGAGAATATGCCATTCCTTGCCTTTTCAGCTCACTCCTTCACTAGGAGTTACTGAAGGCCAGGAAGCAGTCCTAGTGCTCACTAGCGCCATCCAAGGTTTCCAGCTTTCTCCCTTTGCAACTCAGCATCCATGTCCCCCCTCCATCCATTCTCAATGCCTTCCCTTAAAAAATCTGCTCAGAGTGTGCCAATCTTCCCAGTGTTCCTCCTAGCTTTGTCTGATGGCTCCCTCCCCTTCTCCTTTAAATCTGGACTGGCCTATGACTGCTTAACCAATAAAATGCAATGGAAGTAATGTTGTGCAACTTCTAGGCAACTCTTGAAAAGGACTGGCAAAATTGGCTTTGTCTCTATTGGAAAGCTGCTTCCTGTCATACTTGTTCTCAGAACCCAGGCGCTATTCCGTGAGAAGCACAAGTCACATGCAGAGGCCATGAAGACAACGGAGCTACGATAATAGTGTAGAGTCATAGCTGCGTGCTCAGTTATTGCCAGCACAAATTGACAGTCACGTGAATGAGTCCTTTTGGTTGTCCAGCTCCTCAAGGACTCAGATGACTCCAGCCTTCTCTGGCATGTAATTTCAACTACATGAGGGACCCTAAGCAAGTACTTATTAGTTGATTCTATCCAACTCCAGAGATGTAAAACATAATAGGAAGAGTTAATTTGTAAATTTGGGGAATGATTTAATATGCAGCAAAACATAACTAGGGTGAGCATCTTTAGAGCTACTTACTTTCATGGGTGTCTTCTCAGGGCTCCAATATTTAATTTTATATTCATAATTCTGTACTGTTTCCCATGAAGCAGTCCCCTCCAATTGTATAAGCTTCAGATACCCAGGATTTGCTCACTCTCTTACTTCCTCTAACCTCTCTTCTCTCCTCCTTTCTAGTTTGCTTTTCCCATTCTCTCTTTACCCAACCCTCTACCCACCTTTTGAGTAAACTTCGCTAATTTAGAAAAGGCCAGTACCTTGCAGTTTTAACATATGCATGCCAATAAAGTTATTTGCTTTACCCTTGTGATCTCTTTGTTGCTTTCTTACTATGAGTTCCAGTTCACCATATTTAGAGAAAACAACATGTCCCCATATGGTTGTGGAGCAGATTACAAAAGAAATGCCATATATATTACTTCACACATGGTCTTGTTTGTAGTTTTCAGTACATACTCAGGAAACATTTACTTCTATTTTCTCAGCTCTAGCTTCAATATTGCCTCTATTGATGTCTGCCTTGCAGAGCGGCCTTGATGGCTGAAATTTACCCCGTTCTCCGCCCTAGCTTACCTCAGCCACATTGGCCCCTGTTACTGAAAAAAAAAAAATCTTCACTTGATTATAGTTCCTGGAGCTCATTAAGCTTAAACCTTCCAAGCACCAGAATTTGATTACTGCATTAAAAATGAATTCTCTGGTGGTTGTTTTTAGATGTTGCTTCTAAACAATGGCGTGTTTAATTAACACAATTTATATCAAATCACACAGATATACGCATTCTCACAGTGTAGCATATTTACCCAAAATAGACAACCTAATTACTTAAGAAAATTGGCTGTATTTGCAGAACTAGAGCATTATAAGAAAAATAAACTGCAATTATGAAACAGAGAAGGATGGGAAAATGCCAAATTCTTGCTATTTTTATTTTGTTTAAAACATGTTAATGAAGTTATGGAGTCCACAAGTACTGTACAGTTTAGCACAAGTGAATGAATAAGTCTCTTCAACATGGATAAAAGGAGAGATTCTTCTTTTCTAGCTTACTTATCTTTAATTCATAAATCCTAAGAAATTGCTGCTTAATAATCAGAACACAGTAACAAAGGCAGCACTTTGTCTCATTCGTGCAGAGAAGCTGGGTGCTCAATAAAGCCAGTGAACTTGTTGGGAAGTCATTTAATAAAATTTGGAAGATACATAATTAATTTAATTATTATCAACACAAATTTCTTAGAATTAAATAAGAGAATGGTGTGAAATTTAACTTTTCTCTCTGGTGGTCTTTGTGTTTCTGCTTTTCTAAGCAAGGTCCTTAGGGAAAAAAAAGTAAAGGGAAAGAAGAAAAGCCTTTATAAATGTAAAGATAACCATATTTTCCCACAGAGGTCCTCCAATGAAATGATAATTTTAATTTTTTTTTTTACTTGAGGCTTTTGTGCGTGATAGAGATCTTTTATTAAGTTTAACTAAGTAGTGACTACAGGCAAGTAAGAACAATATAAGAAGCAAAGATAAAAATCTTTTATATTCCCACAAATATTTATCATTTTTTTTTTTTTTTTTTTTTTGCAGTGCACTATACTTGTTCTTAAGAATGTTACAATGAAGAAATGAGAATTAGTTTCTTTTTTTATAGACTTTTTGGGGACCAGGACACAGAGATATTAACAAATGGTATGAATATAGAGTAAATAATACATCAAAATAGACATATGTTCAAAATGCCATAAGAATATAGGGGAAAAACATAAAATCTAATCTGGCAAGGAGGCCATAATGACTGAAACGATATTTGTCTGAATCTGGCCATTTCTATATATGGTGCCCAGTCCCATTATTAACACATAAAGAGTATTCAGTAAGTTTAGATTAAATCAATAAATGCAATGGTAAGAAGTTTTTAAAGAGGAGAATACCACGCAAAGATGATACAATAACACAAAAGGTTGCATTGTCAGTTCAGACTCACATAAATCAGAGATCACATTCAGTATCAAGCTTTAGTAATAACGTCAAGGACAAAGCTAATCACCTGATATTATGGAGCAGCCACATGTCTTCCCAAGTATTTCTTCACCATATGAGAATGTGCCCTGAACCAAATTAAACATGCAAGTGGAACCTCATCATGCAATTTAGGTTACAAAAATCCCTAGTTTATAATCTAATAATTGCATAGCTTAGCTTAAATGATACTTTTTGACTTAGGAACCTGTACATTTCAGTTTAACTTATTTGACCCAAGCAATCAGAATGATCCTGGTACATCATCTAAAAGCATTTTGTTGATAAGGACACTCATGCTAGTGAAGGCTAACATAGGATATGGAGGCTTCCTTTGTGAGGTCTGTTACTAGCATGTTAATGAGGGAATTTGGCAGTTATTTTACTTTCCCAGTTAGATTAGGGATGAAATAAACTGCGGGTTGCTATTAACACTCTCTTTTTTTTCAATGAGAATATCAAAGAGATAGATTAAGATGGTTTATTAAGGTCTTTATTCTTTGTTGCTATATTTTATTTTAGAAATTGGCTTTTAAATGAGAGCCACATGAATGCAAATACTGACTCCACAAATTGGGTAAGTTATTTAAACTTTCTCAGTAACCATTTTCCAATTTCTAAATTGTGAGAAACAAACAAACAAACAAACAAATGAAACTCACAGCATTGTGATGATGAATAAATAAGGTAGCCAACACTGAGCATAATGACAAGCATATATTAGATACTCAATAAATACATTTCTCATTTCACATTTCCCCCCAGATTTCTCGTTCTCTCATCCAGATGCACTGGATAAACCATGAGGCTGCTCATTTAATAAATCTACTGTTTCACAGTGTGGTCCTTTCAAGGTATGTTTTCTTTCCCATATCTCAATATTCCACATATCACCCAACTCAGTCATATTTATATTTGATAGTTTTGATCTCAAACCAGATTAAGAGCTTTATGAATACTCAGCCATGTCCAAGGTATCTTTTATTTCTCCCAATTTCTGTGTGTAATACCATATGCACAAATATTGCCAATTTAACACTGGCTGATTAATTGTTGATTGGGTAACTTATAACTCAATAATTAAAGTTAATATATAGTTCAACCCAGCTACGGTAAAATGGACATTTATTAATGCTAAAGAAAATGTCTTTATTTTCTCTATACCATATATTGTAACCTTTTATATTACCTAATTTGAAAGTTACTGAGAAGTTGAAAAGATAGTACAAAAACTTTGAATATTTTGAGGGTAGAGGTACCATCTCTTAAGAATAAGGAGTTGCTCTAACAAAACTACAAGAGTGCAATCAAAACCAGGAATTTATCATTGATACAATACTACTATATAATTCTGGTCCATACTCAATATTTTTTAAATGTCTCAATATTTTCAGTACTATATCCCATCAACTACCACTATCATCTTGGCCATAGCTCAATCTGAGGATTGCCTGAAATTAGCATCAAGTTAGCCACTTTTAGTTGAGTGGAACATACCCTCAGCCCTTGTCTAGCTTTTGTAGCTTTGAAATTTTTGAAAAACATAAGCCAAATATTTTATAGAATATCCATTAATCTAGGTGTGTCTGTCTGATGTTTCCTAAAGATTATATTTAGGTTAGAGACTTTTGGGAGAAATATCATAGAGACATCAGTGTTCCTTAGTGGATCATGAGTACAAATAGAATGTCAGTCTGTATTTATCCATTTTCATGCTGATGATAAAGGCATACCTGAGACTGGGCAATTAACAAAAGAGAGAAGGTTTTTTTGTTTTGCTTTTTTTTTTTTTTTTTTAACACAGCTCAATAATTCCTTGAAAAAATGATAAAATTTATTTGGTACTGTTTAACTGAAATTTTTTTTATTATACTTTATGAACTTACAGTTCCACATGACTGGGGAGGTCTCACATTCACGGTGAAAGGCAAGGAGGAGCAAGTCACATCTTAGGTGGATGGCAGCATGCAAAGAGAGAGAGCTTGTTCAGGAAAACTCCCCCATACAAAACGGTCAGATTTGGAGACAGTTATTCACAATCATGAGAACAGCATGGAAACGACCTGCCCCCATGACTCAATTACCTCCCACAAGGTCCCTTTCACAACATGTGGGAATTCAAGATGTGATTTGGGTGGGGACACAACAAAACCGTATCATTCCATCCCTGGGCCCTCACAAATCTCATGTACTCACATTTTAAAATCAATCATTTCTTCCCAACAGTCCCCCAAAGTCTTAACTCACTTCAGCGTTAACTCAAAAGTCCACAGTCCAGTCTCATCTGAGACAAAGCAAGTCCCTTCTGCACATGAGTCTATAAAATCAAAAGTAAGTTAGTTATTTCTTAGATTCAATGGAGGTACAGGCATTGGGTAAACACAGTCCTTCCAAATGGGAGAAATTGACCAAAACAAAAGGGCTATAGGACCCATGCAAGTCCAAGATCCAGCAGGGCAGTCAAATCTTAAAGCTCCAAAATGATCTCCTTTGACTCCATGTCTCATATCCAGGTCACAGTGATGCAAGAAGTAGGTTCCCATAGTCTTGGGAAGCTCTACCCCTGTGGCTTGCAGGTTATACCCTACCTCCTGCTGCTTTCATGGGCTGGCATTGAGTTTCTGCAGCTTTTCTAGGTGCATGGTGCAAGCTGTCAGTGGATCTGTCATTCTAGGTTCTCGGGGTCAGTGGCCGTCTTCTCACAGCTCCACTAGGCAGTACTCCAGTGGCTACTCTGTGTTGGGGCTTCAACCCCACATTTCCCTTCCACATCACCCTAGCAGAAGTTCTCTGTGAGAGCCCTGTTCCTACAGCAAACTTCTGTCTGGACATCCAGGTGTTTCCGTTCATATTCTGAAATCTAGAAACAGGTTCCCAAACCCCAATTCTTGACTTCTGTGTACTCACAGGCTTGATAACACGTGGAAGCTGCCAAGGCTTGGGTACCCCCTCTGAAGCCATGGCCTGTGCTCTATGTTGGCCCCTTTCAACCATGGATGGAGTGGCTGGGATGCAGGGTACCAAGTCCCTAGGCTGCATGCAGCAGAGGGACCCTGGGTCCAGGTTACGAAACCACCTTTTCTACTAGGCCTTTGGGCCTGTGATGGGAGGGGCTGCCATGAAGACCTTTGATATGCCCTGGAGACATTTTCTTCATTGTCTTGGGGATTAATGTTGGTTTTCTCATTACTTGTGCAAATTTCTGCAGCCAGTTTGAATTTCTCCTCAGAGAATGGGATCTTCTTTTCTTTTCTTTTCTTTTTTTTTTTTTTTCTTATACTTTAAGTTCTAGGGTACATGTGCATAACGTGCAGGTTTGTTACATATGTATACACGTGCCATGTTGGTGTGCTGCACCCATCAACTCGTCAGCACCCATCAATTCATCATTTATATCAGGTATAACTCCCCAACGCAGTCCCTCCCCCCTTCCCCCTCCCCATGATAGGCCCCAGTGTGTGATGTTCCCCCTCCCGAGTCCAAGTGAGCTCATTGTTCAGTTCCCACCCATGAGTGAGAACATGCAGTGTTTGGTTTTCTCTTCTTCTGATAGTTTGCTAAGAACGATGGATCTTCTTTTCTAACACATTGTCAAGCTGCAAATGTTCTGGTCTTTAATGCTCTGCTTCCCTTATATAACTGAATATATAACCCTATAACCTTTATATAACCTTTAAAAGCACCCAAGTTACACTAAATCATCTCTCTCAGGTTCAAAGTTCCACAAATCTCTAGGGCAGGGGCAAAATGCTGCCAGCCTGTTTGCTAAAACACAAGGGTCACATTTGCTCCAATTCCCAACAAGTTCCTAATGTCCATCTGAGACCACCTCAGCCTGGATTTCATTCTCTATATCATTATTGGCATTTTTGTAAAAGCCATTCCACAAGTCTCTAGGGAGTGCTAAACTTTCCTACATTTTCCTGTCTTCTTCTGAGCCCTCCAAACTGTTCCAACCTCTGCCTGCTACGCATTTCCAAAGTCACTTCCACATTTTCTGGTATCTTTTCAGCAATGCTCCACTCTAATGGTACCAATTTACTATATTAGCTCGTTTTTACACTGCTAATAAATACATACGTGATACTGGGCAATTTATAAGAGGAAAAGGTTTAATGGGCTTACAGTTTCATATGTATGGGGAGGCCTCACATTCATGGTGAAAGGCAAAGAGGAGAAAGTCACATCTTACACGGATATCAGCAGGAAAAGAGAGAGTTTATGCAAGGAAATTCCCCATTATAAAACCGTCAGATCTCGTGAGACTTACTCACTATCATGAGAACAGCATGGGAACGACCTGCCTCCATGATTCAATTACCTCCTGCTGGGTCTCTCCCACAATACATGGGAATTCAAGATGAGATTTGGGTGGTGACACAGCCAAACCATATTACAGCCTTTGTCCAATATTGATGTTATTGATTTTGATAACTTGGTTAACATATTATCTACCAGAATTTCCACCATAAAGTTAATATATTACTTTTTAAAATGAACACATAATGTTGTGAAAACATTCCTGTTCTTCATCTATGTAAAATTTATATTATTCATCAAACTCTCATTAGGTTTAGTGGTCATTAATGACATTATAATTTTATAATTGCTTCTGTATTTAATGACATACTAGAAAGATGAACTTTTCTTTCTCTCTAATTTTTCCTTTTATCAGCATAGAGTTATGCAATTTTTCTTAAATTTAATGGGTGATAATACTTCACTATCCCTGTTAACTATTATTAATTATTATTTTTCAGTGGAAATCCATTCATTTTGATTATTGTCTTCCTTCAATAGGTCTCCTTTATTCTCTGAGAACTTCTTTGCTGTTTTGCATATCAAGCTCTTCCAAAGCCATGTTACATTTTCCCTTTTTTAGCCCTGGAATTAACTATTTCTGTAAAATGGGTGCTAGGTATAATCTATTGCTGCTGGTGTGTCATTTTTTTTTATACCCTGTCAGTACTCAAAGCTAAGAACCTAAATTATCTAATTCCTTTATACTTAATATAATTACTCATTTACCCAAACTTAGAATATGCAAAGAAATTGTTTCAGAATTACTAACCCATAGCACTATGAAAAACACACCAATTAACTGAAATTCAATATGTGCTTCGTATTTTTGTTTTACACATGGAGGGAGGTGTAAAACATACACAGAGCAAAGTACACAAAACTTAAGTAAACTTCATCTACAGCAATCTCCCTCATTCTGGAGACTGTGTGTGCCTTAGGAATGGGTTGGCTGCATGGATTCTACAACTGCTACTGTTCTGCTCTTCTATTATTCATCTAGGTTTATAGAAACATCTCCTAGTCTTCTTCTAGCACCATGTGGCTAATCCACAGGCTTAATATTTTAGCTGTAATCATGGGTTATTAGTCAAGACAGGCAAACTCTGAAATAAACTACATCAAACTTGAGGTCTAAAAAGGCATGGACTGACTCTCAGCATGCACCTTATCCTACCTTCAAGTATCTTCATATTTCACTGACAAGCTTCAATAATTTCCTTGCATAGTTGATGGTATATTTTCTCATGTTGTTTACAGTAAATTGTGAGAGAAAACATCAAAGCAAACATACTTTCCCTTGGTCATCATTATTCGTACATCAAGTAGGTCATAATTAGGTACTATAACTTACTGATACTCTTAATTACCAAGATTTGCATTTTATTTAAATTATTTATTTATTGAATTTTAAATCTATGTTGTTTATATTTGAGACACTTGTTAATATTAGATATATATCAACATTCATAGACATTTATTTATGTCTTCATGTTACCATAGATGATACTAAGGTAAAAAATTATAGCCATTAACTAAGGTTGCCCTGCTAAATTTGGGGAAAACAGGGTCTGGGAACTAGATTCTCCTGATTTTTAGTGCAGTCAGTTTTCACTAGTTAATACCGTACTCTACTTAGTTACCTAAGTAGAGGCAGAGGTTTCAGGTGAACAAGACGGGAGAATGTTGAAAAAGATGCTATTCATCTTATTGCTAGTGACAAATATATCCTCTTTAATTATTGCCATAGACATTAAAGAAATAATTGTGTGATCTCTCGTTTTCCCTTTTTATAAATATAATACTCTATTGGTAATAGAGAAACAACTATAATGGAAGTTTATAAACCCACTCTTTTCTTTTATGAACAGATTCAGTGGCATCAGAAAAATATACCAGAAAAAAAATATTTTATTTTTCAGTGTTTTAGAGTGTCTCAGGGGACAGAAGGATTGTCAGGATTGTTAGTAGTGCCATGATAATTTTTAAATACTAGTTTCTGTTTAATTCAAAAGATGGTTGAGATATAAAATTCAATTATTTTGTTTAGATGCATATGATTGTAAGAAAATGGTATTTTATCTCTTTGAAGATAATTAACACTTGATCTCAGTTAGATTGTCTTTTGCTGCAGTGATGTTGTCTAATATATCATAAATGTTTAAACCTTATAGCACAACTTATTGCCATTAATTTCTAGTGTTCTAAAATATTTTCAAAAATTGAGAGTATAGTCTTTAAACTATGCTAATTCCTTTCAATATAAATGAATTTAATTTTATTTTTACTTAAATTAATCTTAATAATTGAAATTGATATTGTGTTCCAGTCTATTGGGGGAACATTTATGATGTAAATCTTCATGAACAGTCTAGACTTGTCATTATAAAAATAGCAATCAAAAAGTCAATGATCTCATGAAGTATCAGTAAAAATTAAAATTAAAATACAAAATCTAATAGTCAGAAAATAGTATCATAAAGTAAAAATTGAGATCACTAAGTAAACCCACTATTCAAAAATGATATGAAATATTTATAAAGGAGAATAAATGTGTATATGGATAAAATTGGAATCAATAAATACCAGAAGAGTAGTCAGTTGACAGGAAAATTAATATATGTGAAAAGAATCCAACCAATGGAACAGAATGAGGATCTCCTCAACAAATGATGTTGGAATAATTGGATATTCACTTAGAACAAAATTACACTTAGTCTTTCCCTTACACGATCTTATAAGCCAATTTCGCCCAAAAATTTTTTCAAAAAAGATGCAAAGTCCACAAACCATAAAATAACTGACTGACAAATTTAATTTCATTACAATTGAAACCAAAAATATGCATAAGCACATAACAAAAAAATGTTAAACTGAAACCACCTTGAAGAAAATGAAGAAAATTTATAGTCTGAATGAAAAATCTGTTTATATAATAAATGATTAATATTAGTAATATATTTGTAAACTATTTCTACAATAATTGTTTTAAGTGTCTATATAAAAGATCAAAAATATGAATAGACAATTGCAATGAAGACATACATGTATGGCTAATAAACATACACAAAGATATAGGGACCCATTATTAAATAGTACAAGTTAAAATCATAATTAAATCTTGTTTTAGATCATTCAGATGGACAAAGCATTCTGTTAAAGGTGTTATGAGGCCAGTGTGGTGCCTCATGCCTGGAATCCCAGCACTTTGGGAAGTCAAGGCTGGTAGATCACCTGAAGTCAGGTGTTTGAGTTGAGCCTGGTCAACATGGTGAAACCCTGTCTCTACTAAAAATACAAAAATTAGCCGGGCATGGTGGCAGGTACCTGTAATCTCAGGGGAAGCTGAGGAAGGAGAATTGCTTGAACCTGGGAGGCGAGGTTGCTGTGAGCTGAGATCTCACCACTGCACTCCAGCCTGGGCGACAAGAGCAAAACTCTGCCTTAAAAGAAAAATAAGAGAAAAGGAAAGGAAAGAAGAGAAGAGAAGAGAAGAAAAGAAAAGAAAAAGGAGATATAGCTGAGGGTGTGGTACCTAAGGACTTTTAGACACTGTGATGAGACAGTTTAGTAGAAATAATATGGACAACGATATTTATAGAATGCACTGAGACACATGACATAAAGGTATACATTTTATATATTGATTATTTTCAGAGAAAACACTAGAAGTGGTAAATAAAATGTGGTTTTTGGGAAACTTTTTCCATGGAAAGGAAATATGAACATTTTCAGACAGTTCAGCACGTTCTGAAGGGGAAACGATGGTTTCCTTAGTTAATTCCGGATACATAAAATTATATTTATATGATACTAAATTAATAAGTTGATAAGAGATGTTTTAGATTCTATTCTCTATGTCACAATCTCTCCAACTCTGAACATACAGACATTTCAGGAAAATGTCTGTATAGGAAAATATCTATATAGGAAAACTGAAGGGAAAGAAAATACAAAACCAATCACATAAAGACAACTAATGAACAGACAAATGAGTTTCTGGGAATAAGTCTTAAAACATGGCCACTTGTATCTGATTGTAATCAATTACTAGACCACTTACCCACTAAGATCACTGATTATTCGTTATAATTAAGTAGTAGTATCTACTTGTACGGACAGACATTTCTTTCCATTGTATATACTGAGAATATATATGCATACACAACACACATATATATGTGTGTGTGTATATATATATAGCATTCAGTTTTTACAAACATGGTATTAGATAATTAACAAAAAGATTAAAATGAATAGGGGGAGCTTTGACATGTAAAGAGTTTTGAAGTTGTCATTCCCATTCTTACTGAAAGGAGATCACACAATAAATCACTACTGGGAAATCTACAGATTTAGGCTATTTTAGACTAATAGTTGATATCTGCTTACCTGAAGCCATAAACCAGGAGGAACATATCAATGGTAATTGGAATGAATGACTGGAGGCTCCTTTGAGAGTGGACAAAAGTCATGGAGGTGGGGGCAGGTCCCAAACTCATGAATATTTGCCATTGGGAACTTCAACAGATACCAATGATAGAGTCAAGAAAGGTCTCCTTATGGACTGACACAGGGAATAGAAAGGTAACCATATAAAATATGGCCAGAGAATTGTTCATAACAAAGGCCTATTCTCCATTAAAACATTAAATTCATATATAAGAAAAAAGAAAGATCTAAAATCAATAATCCAAATTTCTACCTTAGGAAACTAGGGAGAGAGAACAATTTAAGCCTAAAGCAAGCAGAATAAGATATATAATTAAAATTAGAGCAGAAAGCAATGAAATTGAAAAACAGGAAAATGATAGAGGAAATCAGTCTGAAGTTTTCTTTTTTTTTTTTTTTTTTTTTTTTATATATCTATGCCAAGTTTTAGA
>NW_022311967.1:0-7094 GCF_002776525.5 Piliocolobus tephrosceles | reverse complement strand
CAGAAGTATGGTTTGAGGTGGGGTCATGGTCAGTGTCAAGGTCAAAGTAAGGATCAGAATTAGGGACCAGGGTAGGGATCAGGGTTTAGGTTTAGGGTCAAAGTCTTGGGACAGGGTTAGGGTTAGGATTACAACCAGAGCTTTGTTCTCCTCAGGACCCACCCGAGAGTGGGTCACCATGGCTTTGGAGCACCTAGTAGCGTGTCCACCTTGAAGACTAGAGTTTCGTTGTCCTTAAGACTGACCTAGGGAGATGTGGCTGCAGGCCATTGAGGAAGGTGAGGCAAAAGCTTCCTGTCTGCTCCCCGTGTGCTGAGGAGGGAGCTCGGCTCTGGGCTTTACTTTCACTTATTCTATAAGTCTTGTTTTACAAAAGCCTCCCTGTCTATAAGTCTTGTTTTACAAAAGCCTCCCTGCCTTGAGGCTTTGGCTGCTCGTCGCTGTTCATCATCACAGCGTGCCATAACATACGGTAAGATTTGGGTTTGTTTCTGGGGAGAGATCTTGGTACAGAGAAAGGAGCAATGCTTAGAGCCACCAGCAGGACAGTTGGGATGAAAGCTGGGGATGGGCAGAGGCTGGAGAAAACAGGTACACCCCGCTGTAAACACTTTTATTCATGTTTTAATTACTAATTTTTCTTACAGTGTTAAAGTACTAAAACATAGTATTGAAAAATTGAAAAGTAGCCATATTAAAACTTGCAACATTATTTAAGTTTAAATATATTATTTGTACCTCATCGACATTTTTTATTTTGTTGAGAAAGTCTAAGGTTAATTGGCAGCATATTTGTAATAGTAGGTAGAATAATGTCTGTTTTATAAACATTGACATCCTACATTATATGTGTCAGCCCTGAAAATCTGAGACAGCTCTCAGAGTTTTTAGAAAGTGTATTTTGCCAAGCTTGATGTTCCCCAATCTGTGTCCAGGTGTTCTCATTGTTCAATTCCCACCTGTAAGTGAGAACATGCGGTGTTTGGTTTTCTGCTCTTGCAATAGTTTGCTCAGAATGATGGTTTCCAGCTTCATCCATGTCCTTGCAAAGGACATGAACTCATTGTTTTTTATGACTCCATAGTATTCCATGGTGTATATGTGCCATATTTTCTTAATCCAGTCTGTCACTGATGGACATTTGGGTTGATTCCAAGTCTTTGCTATTGTGAATAGTGCCACAATAAACATACATGTCCATGTGTTTTTTAAATTTATTATTATTATTATTATTATTATTATACTTTAAGTTCTAGGGTACATGTGCATAACGTGCAGGTTTGTTACATATGTATACTTGTGCCATGTTGGTGTGCTGCACCCATCAACTCGTCATTTACATCAGGTATAACTCCCAATGCAATCCCTCCCCCCTCCCCCCTCCCCATGATTGGCCCCGGTGTGTGATATTCCCCTTCCTGAGTCCAAGTGATCTCATTGTTCAGTTCCCACCTATGAGTGAGAACATGTGGTGTTTGGTTTTCTGTTCTTGTGATAGTTTGCTAAGAATGATGGTTTCCAGCTGCATCCATGTCCCTACAAAGGACGCAAACTCATCCTTTTTTATGGCTGCATAGTATTCCATGGTGTATATGTGCCACATTTTCTTAGTCCATTCTGCCACTGATGGACATTTGGGTTGATTCCAAGTCTTTGCTATCGTGAATAGTGCCGCAATAAACATACGTGTGCATGTGTCTTTATAGCACCATGATTTATGATCTATATTCATACATTTTTTTCAAGCACTGCACCATAATTAATTTGCATCAGGCTTTCCAAATTAGAAAAGCTTCACTTATAGAATTTCTTTCCAGTGGGAGATTTCACATAACTTTTCAAGTGAATGTTAAAACTGAAAATATTCTTGCAGTTTCTAAACTATTAGAGTTTTAATCCTGTGTACGTTCTTGTATTTACAAGGTCCAGCCAGCTACAGTGTGCATTTTCATATGTCCTTGAGTGGGTATGAGAGACATGAAACATTCCCACATTCTGGACATTCATAGGGTTTTTCTCAGGAATGAGCTGATGTCATCCAAAGGAACTAACACAACTGAAGGCCTTACCACAAATTTAAATTCAAAAGGCTTTTCTCCAGTCTGAGGCCTCCCAAATTTTCACAAACAGAAAAATCTGAAGGCTTGACCACATTTCCTACATTCTTAAGGTTTCTCTGCAGTGTGAGCTCTTTCATGTTTATGAGGGAATGGGAAAGAGTAAATGTTTTACCACATTTCTTACATTCAAGGGGCTTTATTTATTTATTTATTTTTGAGATGGAGTCTCACTCTGTCGCCAGGCTGGAGTGCAGTGGCACAATCTCGGCTCACTGCTACCTCCGCCTCCTGGGTTCAAGTGATTCTCCTGCCTCAGCCTCCTGAGTAGCTGGGATTACAACCATATGCTACCACACCCAGCTAATTTTTATATTTTTAGCAGAGACAAGGTTTCACCATGTTGCCCAGGATGGTCTCGATCTCCTGACCTCGTGATCCGCAAGCACAGCACTTACCCACAAACCCCCGTGGCTTTTTATGTCCTTGAAAAAGAACTAAGACAACTGAAATGTGCCATCATGCCCAGCTAATTATTTTTATTTACTTATTTGTTTTGAGACGGAGTCTCGCTCTGTTGCCCAGGCTGGAGTGCACTGCTGCGATCTCGGCTCACTGCAAGCTCCGCCTCCCGGGTTCACACCATTCTCCTGCCTCAGCCTCCCGAGTAACTGGTGTGAGCCACCGCACCAGGCATTATTTTATTTTTTGTAGAGACAGGGTTTCACCATGTTGCCCAGGTTGTTTCACATTGTTTTAATCCAGGCTGGTTATAAACTCCTGGGATCCCAAAGTGCTGGGATTATAGGCTGAGTCACTACCCCCAGCCTCTATATCATGACTTCTTTCATGGCGAGTCAGGTGACTGGAAGGAGTGTAGGCTTTACCGCATCTCTTACATTCAGAGAATTTTTCTCCAGTATGAATTCTTTCGTAGAGGTGAAGGGAACTGAGGTGACTGAAGGCTTGGTCACATTGTTTACATTCATAGGCTTTCTCTCCAATATGAGTACTTCTATGGTTACAAAGGGAACTCAAACCACTAAAGGCTTTGCCACATTGTTTACATTCATAGGGTCTCTCTCCAGTATGAATGCTTCCATGGTAACGAAGGGAAATGGAACAGCTGAAGGCTTTATCACATTTGGTACATTTATAGGGTCTTTCTCCAGTGTGAGTCCTTTCATGCGTCTTAAAGGAACAAGAAAATCTGAGTGCTTTCCCACATTCCTTACATTCGTAGAGTTTCTCCCCAGTGTAAGTTCGTTCATGTATTAGACAAGAACCGGAAACAGTGAACACTTTACCACATTGTTTACATTTATAGGATTTTTCTCCTGTGTGAGTTCTCTGATGTCTTTCAAATGAATTGAGAAAATAAAAAGATTTCCCACATATCTTACATTTATAACTGGATTTCCACTGTGCATTATCATGTGTCCTCTAACACCTGGAACAGAAACGAAGAATTTGCCACACTGTTCACATTTATATTGCTTCTCTCCATATGGTTTGTATCCTGAGTGAACTAGGACGTGCCTATTAAGGAGGGAATGATGTACAAAGACTTTTCCACAAATACTGCATTCACATTGTTTTAATCCAGAAGAAATGTTCTCATTCACATCAACCTTTGGAATTTGGCTGACAACTGTCCATACTGACTACCGTCTTTGCTTTCACACAGCCTATCATATGATTTCTGTAAAACAAACAAACAAAAAAAAATGACAAGCACATTATTATTGCTTGGTTTAATAACTTTCTACTTGGTCTTGGACTTACACTGCTCCCAATACCAAGGAAAATGCTTTTTTTTTTTTTTTTTTTGCCATGATTGAATTATTTGAAAGTAAATGGGTTACTACTGAAAACACAGCTACCACCTGCATGGCTATGACCAAATTAGTAACATTCATGTACACAATTTTGTAGTACTATTTTCAAGTAAACGGTTTTCCAAACACTGACTGCAACACTGAAGTACATTACACTTTGGGTGAAATTTTTCTAAAAAGAAATGAATTTCAAGTGACTCTTACTTCTTTTGGTTGCTTGTTTTTAAATTCATGACAAGCTAAGATTCCTTCAGAGGACTTCATTTCCTCTTCTCAGTGCAAATTATCTTATATCTTTCTCAGGTTTCTCGAAGTGATCTTCAATATTCTGGTCTTACCATTTGTTTCCTAAAATGCAGACCCACAAAATTATCACGAATTATTACGAACTATAGAAACATTACTAGATTTAATGTTCATTGTACACAGTGCCCATGCCTGATTTCTTCACCAAATCATTCCTTTGCCACATTCCAAATCACAAATAGCACTGATGATAGGGAAATACTTCTGTAATTAAGTGAAATGTGTTGTCATTCTCACCTACAGAAACCAGGTTCCTGCATGTTTCCTGCCTCACTTCTCTGCAGAGATTCTTCTGAGAAGAATCTAGCAAAGCCCATTCTTCCTGGGTAAAGTTCACAGCCACATCCTCAAAAGCCACGGAGTCCCAGAACATTCCACACATATGGATAGAAGGATGGGTGAGACTCACAGCACTGGGAATCTGTACTCAATCCATAAGCTGTTTACATGATTCTAAAATTTCCAAGCATTTTTTCTGTGACTTGATTGTCACAACTCTTATTCTGTTCACACATACTCCCTCCCACACAGCAGTACTATTGCTAGAATTGAACTATTCAAAGATGCAACAGCAAAGTAGAAACTCCCATCTTATTAGAGAATCCAGGCAGTAAGATGTGCTGCTAGGCGTTACCTTTTAACTTCACTTTGTACATTTCTAGTATCTGTCATACTAAAGTCCTACCTGATGTGCATAAGGGACTTAGTGTTATCTGTCCTGAGACTAATTATTCTTAAAAACGCCTGCTCGCAAAGTTCCATCTTTGTTTGTGTTAGTAACTTACATTTTGAAAGGGATTCCATCAACCCAAGTAATAAGAATGATTCACTGCATCTAAATGGCTTATGCAATATATTTGCCAAAACTTTTTCTGCTGAAGGTCTATTATTTTGTGTCACTGCAGTGGTGCTCAGGGAACGAGACACCAAAACACAGTCTGAACACTAAGTGTTCAATGAGTTTCCCTGGTACACAATATTTTACACTTGCTGTCACTTGTTAACTGGGGAGTTGAGCCCATTCCATGTGATTACACCAAGACAGAGTAGGCTCATTAAATTTAATTAAGTAGTAAATAAAACCAATAATTGATATTTGACAATACTAATATGACAATTTTAAAAATTTCTATTGCACAATGTCTAGGTAGAAAGGAATAAGAGGAAATAGGACACATGTTTTTTAAAATGACATTAATGTCACCACTTCCAGATGCTATTCCTATGAAATCACATAATTCCCCAAATCAGGTTGTTTTTAGGCAAGAAAAACTACTTTTTCATACGTAGTAAAAATGACAAAGGTCTAATGATTTGTAGTCATCTAAAAAAAGAGTGATGGCTTGTCTAACATACTTCTGAGATTTTCAAACGAAAATATTCAGGACAGCACAGTATTAGCAGAGAGATGAGCAAGCAGACCAAGGGAAAAAATAGTCATAGTGACCCAGCATTTATAAGTTGATGAAAGATAGAGTAGGCACTGTAAAATAGAAAAAGAAATCACATGCACTTTAAAATATGAGGCAAACCAGTCTGGCATCTACTTGGGAAAATGCAATGCATTCTTCTCTATTCCATGAACCATAATCAACTTATTATATATTCAAATATGAAAGATAAAACCAGAACACTTTCAGAAGTCACAGGAAGACATTTTGTTTATCAAGGATTAAGCAGAATTTCTTTTATGTAAGAAGACAGTGATAAAGGAACAGCTAAACTCAAACATATTAACATTTAGGGAATAAAAAGAAAATAGACTGGGCAGGGCATGGTGGCTCAAGCCTGTAATCCCAGCAGCTTGGGAGGCTGAGGAGGGTGATCACCTAAGGTCAGGAGGTTGAGACCAGCCTGGCCAACATATCAAAACCAGTCTTTTTGTTGTTTGTTTTCTGAGACGGAGTCTCACATTGTCACTTGGGCTGGGGTGCAGTGGCAAGATCTTGGCTCACTGCAACCTCCACCTCCCGGGTTTAAGCAATTCTTTTGCCTCAGCCTCCCGAGTAGCTGGGATAACAGGTGTCTGCCACCAGGCACAGCTAATTTTTTTGTATTTTTAGTACAGACAGGGTTTCACCATGTTGGTCAGGCTGCTCTGGATCTCCTGACCTCATGATCCGCCCACCTTGGCCTCCCAAAGTGCTGAGATTACAGGCCTGAGCCACCATGCCAGGGCTAAAACCCCGTGTTTACTAAAAATACAAAAATTAGCTGGGTGTGGTGGTGGGTGCCTATAATCCCAGTTACTCGGGAGGCTGACACAGGAGAATCACTTGAACCCGGGAGGCGGAGGTTGCAGTAAGCAGAGATGGCGCTACTGCACTTTAGCCGAGCTACAGAGCAAGACAGTGTCTCCAAAAAAAAGAAAAAACCCAAAAGTAACTAAAAAACCCTCAGATATCCAGATAAGAGGATACAGATGTGTCCACTGTCATAAATTCTTCACCATGCTACAAGAGGGAAACTGACATTCTGGGGAATCTTTGTAAATCATCAATTTATCTGTCACACTTTTATTTCACCAGTAGCATTGACAAAGCTAAGTCCTACAATTCCATTGGAAATTACCCTTAAAAAGAACAGACCTTTAAAACTTACTACACTCACTCTGGGGAAGAAATAAATACAAATTTTTAGCAAATAAAATACATCTTTTGACCTTGCCTCTTTGGAAATAGTATGTTTATCTTTCAAGCTGTACTGATAAAATGTATCTTACAGTCAATGAAAAGCTGAAACACAAATAAGCGGACAAGCTTTTTCAAGGTAACAAACTCAGGGAGAGGCAGTGCAGACTCCAACACAGACCTTTCTAAGTGTCACGGCAGGCCACTCTATCCCTTGGGACACCCATCCTGTTCAGTAAAGTACTCAGTGACCACCTAAGAGG
>NW_022311966.1:0-9317 GCF_002776525.5 Piliocolobus tephrosceles | reverse complement strand
CGCCCCCTCGCGAGAGCCCTGGGCCGCCGGCCGCGCGCTCAGGGGAGGGGGCGGGGGCGCCGCGCACGCGCACAGGCCGGCGGCGAGCGCCGAGCGGGGGGCACCGCGCGGGTGCAGCCACGATGGAAGGGGGTGCGTACGGAGCGGGCAAAGCCGGGGGCGCCTTCGACCCCTACACCCTGGTCCGGCAGCCGCACACCATCCTGCGCGTCGTGTCTTGGGTAAGGACGGACTGGCCGGCGGCTCCGCCAGGCCGGGGTGGGGGTGTGGGCAAGGGCGGTGCGCCCGGACAGACCCGGACCCCACCGGGCCCCCGGCGGCGGCGCGGCGGCGGGCGAGGAGCTGTCCTGCCTGCGGGGCCCGCTGCCGCCGCTCCTCCTTCCTGGGCCCCGGGCGGGCGGGAGCCCTGGCGCTCGCGGGAGACGCCGCTCCTGCTCCCGGAGCCCTGGTTTCCTGGGGCCCCCCGGTTCGTGCGCCCCCTTTCCCGCCCCGATAGCTGTGACCTCCAGGCCGCCGCTATGCAGCTAAAGGCTGGGATTGTGCGAGGCCGCCAGGGCGGACTGGCGACCGCGGGGACGGAGCCGGGGTTTAAGGTGGCCTTTTTGAGGGGTGGATCAGGGCGTGGACCATCTCGCTGGGGTGCATGCCGCGTCTGCGATGGACGTTGGAGGAGGAGAGGGTGGGGAACTGGGTTCATATTGCCTAGCCTGGCCCGTGTGGAGCGATGAGTCGGGAGCTGGGTACCTCTCTTCCACCCGGGAACTGCCTCTCCTTCTCGCGTGACCTTGGGAGCCACCCAGGAAATGTTCTCGAGAAATGAGGACTTCAATTCCGAGGTGGGGAGTGTCATCTCCTCTGTCATGCCTCAGTTTCCCAATTTATAGACAAGGTGGGAGGAGCCTTCTTAAGGCCCCCTTGGGCTCTGACATTTCATGAACCGGTAACACCCCTCCCACTCAGCATGCACCTGGATGCCCATGGCAGGTGTCTGGGAGAAAGGTCTGCTCCCGCAGTGAAGAGGCCAGGGTGGCCTCCAGCCTAGCCGAGGGGCAGGGTCCTCAGTGCGGAGGGCTGAGTGGGACTCTTGTTCAGTCGGGTGGTCAGGGGGAGGATGGGTCAGAGACCGTGAGCACAGAGGGAGGAGTTCGGGTGCCTTGAGTGTCACCCCATGGAAAGAAGCCCTGCTGGGGTCTGAAGAGGGGGTTCCTGGGGCTCCCTGGGGTTGGCTGGCTGTAACCCAGAAAGCCCCACTCGAAGTTCTGGCCTCTCCAGGCCTGGGGCCCATTCCTGATGGGCTCAGACTAGAAGGGCTTGGACTGGGGATGCTGGGCAGGGGCACTGTCAGGAACCCCAGGGGCTACCCCAAGGCCAACTGTGACCTCAGGGTGCTCAAGCTCCCTCGTTTCCTTGGTTTTCAGGGTCTGGTTGGTAGGATGGCTTGGGTATGTATCCCTGGCCTGCCAAGGATGACCCCATTTAAAGCCTTTTCTTCTCAGATGCTATCAGATGGGAGCTCTTTTAGGGCAGGAAAGCCTAATTCCTTTAGCCTTTATGTCAGCACCTGCACAGAACCCGGCACCCCAGCACATCTGCGAGTGTTTGTGGCTCTGAATTCATTCATCTGTGCCAGTCTCCTGCTCCCCAGATGCCCTGACAGACCCTTATCAAAGGTGGGAGCCCTGGGGGCACCTGCTGGATCAGGCAGGTGGGCTGTGTTCACTGCTTCAGTCTGCCTGCCCCTGGGCCTCTGGCCTGGAAGGGCGAAGCCGCTGGCTTTGTGAGGGGGCGTGGGCATTCTGTCTGTTTGGGTCATTTCTGCCTGTGATACCTTCATTAAGCAAAGCTTTATTGAATCTGCTGGGCCCTGAGGGAAGGCAGCGTGACTCAAGCAGCCCTTGTTCTCAGGAAGCCACAGTCACACTGGGGAGTGAGCCAGGTGCACCTAGGCAGAGGCCACAAGAGCCAGGAGAGGGGTCTCCCTGCTGTGGAATCAAATTTCATGGTGAAGGTGATGTCAGATTGGGCCTGGTGGGATGAGGGTTTACACGTGTGCACATCCAGGGGCGAGGACGTGGAAAGCAGGAGGAAGGATCAGCCCCTCTGAACATCCGTGGGGTGCAAGACCACACATAGCCACCCAGCTGGTTCCCCAACACTAGAGGAAGCTGAGGCTCAGCAAGGCCAAGTGCCTGGCCCAAGGTCACTAAGCATGTAAGTGGCAGACGAGCATCTGAGCCTAGGTCTTCCTGTCTCCAAAGTGTAATTCTCCCCCTGGGACAGGGAAGAGTCCAGAATCCTGTAGTGTCAGGATTGGAAAGGACACAAAGGTCACCTGGGCCAACCAATGCTCAAACAACGCTGCAACCTCCCAGCCCCGTTCACACACGTGGATACAAGGCACTCACTACTTTTGTCGAACCAAGAGGTGTCTGATATAGGCTGATTGACACCTTTAAAAGTAGCTTTTTTTCCTGATCAAAGTAACACCTGCCAATTATTGGAAAGTATAAAATTCACGTGTGATGGTTGCACGGTAGGAATGTACTTAACACCACTGAAATGGTGAAGATGGCAAATTGTATGTTACATGTATTTTCCCACAACAGAAAAAGTTTGGTGGGGGGTGGTAATCACGTGATACCACCATTTAGGGAGGGCTGCAGTGAATATGGGGCTGTTTCCTTCTGGTCTTTTTGAAACTGTGTGGTGTGCTGAGCCATTTAAACGCATCAGGAGCTGCGGGGGATGCAGCTGGTGCCTGCTCTTGGGCCTCACAACACGGGGCAGAGCAAGTGAAGACTGACCTCCACGACTAGGGTGACCCTTTTATCCTGGTGTGCTGGAACTTCCTGGCTTTAGCATTCCGAGAGACCCTCAATCCAGACAAACAGGGATAATTAGTCACCCTGTCCAGGACTCCTGGACAACCCAGACCTCTACCACAGCCCTGGAGGGACCCTACCAGTATGTGCATGTGGACCTGTGATTTTTTTTTTTTTCTTTTTTTGAGACGGAGTCTTGCTCTGTCCTCCAGGCTGGAGTGCAATGGTTTGATCTCGGCTCATTGCAACCTCCACCTCCCAGGTTCAAGCAACTCTCCTGCCTCGGCCTCCCAAGTAGCCGGGATTACAGGCACACACCACCATGCCCAGCTAATTTTTGTATTTTTAGTAGAGACGGGGTTTCACCTTGTTGGCCAGGCTAGTTTCGAACTCCTGACCTCAGGTGATCCACCTGCCTTGGCCTCCCAACATGCTGGAATTATAGGCGTGAGCCACCACACCCTGCCTAGACCTGGGATTTTTGTAAAATTTGTAAGAGAAAGATTTTTTTTTTCTTCTACTTTTCCGAAAGAGGGCCTCCAAATCATGTAAGCTTCAGGGCCTCACCAACCTGGACCTACCCTGGAACCCAAGCCCTCCCAGTCCCTGGGTCAGCCTTCACAGAAGCAGGGCCTCCCGGACCTGGCTTGTCTCTTTTTAATTTTTTTAGAGACAGGATCTTGCTCTGTTGCCCAGGTTGGTCTCAGACTCCTGGGCTCAAGTGATCCTCCCACCTCAGCCTTCTGAGTAGCTGGGATGACGAGGCGAGGCGAGGCGTGGGCCACTGCATCCGGCATGGCTTGTCTCTCGACTAAGGCTTTCTCACCTCTTGGTGTCATCGCCCCGGTGGCAGATCAGCTGCCACTCCTGGCACCCCCAGGCCACAGCTATGACCTTCAGTAAGCGTCCCCTCCCCACCCTCTGTGCCTCAGTCTTCCCACCTGAACTGGTCTGGGCTGGGTCAGAAGTGCCTGATCTGTTGCGCTGTGACTGCAGCCTGTCAGTGACTCATTTCTTTGTTCTAAAGCCAGATGAGAAAAAAAGGAGTTACAGCAAGGAGCTAAACTGATTTAATAGAAAGGACTACCTTTTATTTGGAGTTTATATTCTTTTTTGCAGGGGGCTAAAATGGACTATAGGAAATGAAAATCAGTGCTGGTAGATGAGTTTTTTGTTTTTGTTTGTGTTTTTGTTTTGAGATGGAGTCTTTCTCTGTCACCCAGGCTTTGGCTCACTGCAACCTCTGCCTCCCGGTTTCAAGTGATTCTCCTGCCTCAGCCTCCTGAGTAGCTGCGATTACAGGCACCTGCCACCACGCCCAGCTACTTTTTTTATTTTTAGTAGAGACAGGGTTTCGCCATCTTGGCCAGGCTGGTCTCAAACTCCTGACCTAATGATCCACCTGCCTCAGCCTCCCGAAGTGCTGGGATTCCAGGCAGGAGCCACCGCGCCCAGTTGATGTTTCTTTAATTCTCCATTTTGACAAAATGAAAATGATAAAATGTTTGAAATGTTGCCATTTTCAGGGTTCATTTTTTAAGGGCTTTGGCTGTAATACCACATGGTTCTGTAAGTGGAGTAGGTATCTTCCCCCCCCGTTTTACAGATGACAGAATTAAGGCTCAGCGTGGAGAAGTGACTTGTGCTAGCTCAAGGCCTGGGCTTGTCAGAGCCTTGGTTTGAACCCGGCCTACCGGGTTCCATGTTCTAAGTACTCCCTGTGGCTTCCCTGCCTGGATCTCCATGACACCAAGGGGTGGCCTGAGGGAGGCGGCTTTATACCCCTGGTTTATCCACCCCCCCCACCCCCCATCATCCCAAGTGAACACTGAATTTAAAAAGCTGAACTTGGCCAGGTGAGGTGCCTTACGCTTATAATCCCAGCACTTTGGGAGGCCAAGGCGGGCGGACCACTTGAGGTGGAGAGAGGGGCTGTGAGCAGATCAAGGGTGTTTCGGAAGCTTGTACAGAAGCTTGGTTTGGAGAGGGCTCTGTGGCTGGAAATGTATGGTCACGTCCAGCCTGTCCTCTCCCAGTACCGGGCACAGCCCTATCACCTAGACAGGAAGGTGGACCCGTGGCCCTCCTTTGGCATTTATTGCTGACCACCCTGGAGTTTTTCTCGCCTCTTCACCTCCTGTGGCCGGCTCCTCTGCTGCTGCTTCTCTCTCAGGTTTAGGACAGGGTCAGCTGCAAGGAGACCCCCAGGAGGTGATAGATTTCTGCTATGTCTTGGGCACTTCGTCATGTCCAGGGACAGCCCAGGGGCAGCCTAGAGAGCCTGAGAAAGCCTGGGGCATCAGGAGCAGGGCCATCAGAGTGGGACCTTGGGAAATCCCTACCTCTTTCAGCCTCAGTTGCCTCATCGTAACATGGGATTGAAGGGCCTGGGTTTGGGGAGGCTGTGAGGGCTTATGAAAATTCTAATTTTGGCCGGGTGTGGTGGCTCATGCCTGTAATCCCAGCACTATGGGAGGCGGAGGCAGGTGGATCACCTGAGGTCAGGAGTTCAAGACCAGCCTGGCCAACATGGTGAAACCCCGTCTCTACTAAAAATACAAAAAATTAGCCGGGCGTGGTGGCGCATGCCTGTAGTCCTAGCTACTTGGGAGGCTGAGGCACGAGAATCACTTAAGCCCTAGAGGCAGAAGTTGCAGTGAGTCAAGAACATGCCATTGCACTCCAGCCTGGGCTAAAAGAGTGAAACTCCATTTCAAAATAAATAAATAAAAATAAAGGAAAAGAAAATGCAAGGTTTTTTGGTTTGTGGTTTTTTTTTTTTTTTTTCAGATCGAGTGCAGTGGCACGATCTTAGCTCACTGCAGCCTCTGCCTCCCAAGTTCAAGCAATTCTCCTGCCTCAGACTCCAGGGTAGATGGGATTACAGGCGTGTGCCACCACACTGGACTAATTTTTGTATTTTTAGTAGAGACAGGGTTTCATCATGTTGGCCAGGCTGGTCTCGAACTCCTGACTTCAAGTGATCCGCCTGCCCCAGCCTCCCAAAGTGCTGGGATTACAGGTGTGAGTCATCTTACCCGGCCTGAACGCAAGTTTAAAAGGGCTGCCATACATCTGCTGTGGTGGGTTTTGTTATCCCCTCCTTAGATGAGAAGCTGAGGCCCAGATAGGTTAACTGGAGTCGCTGGGATCGGAACCCATAGCCCCTGCTCCGGGGAGTCCCCAGCCATGTGGGGAGTCCCACATGAGCAGTGCGTGCAAAGCTGTTGGGCGGGCCTGAGCCCCAGAGAGAAAAAACAGAGGCTGGGAGAGGAAGGGAAGAGAGGAGGAGAAGCCAGGAGGGGGAGGGAGGGAGGAAGGGAGAAGCAGATGGCAGGGCTGTTGGAGGGAGCCACACTTGGCACCCAGACCGGAAGAACCAGCTGTCAGGTGGGAGGGGAGGCAGAGCAGGCGCTGGGGAGTGCCTTGGCCTGGAGACCTGAGGCTGCGTTCTGCACCCTCTCTGCCTGTGGTTGGCCGTGTGACTGGAGCAAGAGGCCGATGCTGTCCTGGCCTGAGTTTCCCCATCTGTCAAATGGGAAAGGGATAGTTGGATTGCTCTGGTGGTTCCCAACCTTTCCACCCTTGAAGAACCTCATTCTTGCTCCTAGTGGACTCCAGGTTGGGAACTTTGGATCGGTCAGTCTTTAGAGAAGTGATGTTGGGGCCAGGCGCGGTGGCTCAAGCTTGTAATCCCAGCACTTTGGGAGGCCAAGGCGGTTGACTCACTTGACATCAGGAGTTTGAGACCAGCCTGGCCAACATGGTGAAACCCTGCCTTTACTAAAAATACAAAAATTAGCCAGTGTGGTGGTGCCTAGGATTATGCTTGTAATCCTAGCTACTCTGGAGACTGAGGCACAAGAATCACTTGAACCACGAGGTGGAGGTTGCAGTGAGCTGAGATCCCGCCACTGCTTGCCAGCCAGGGCAACAGAGCGAGACTCTGTTTCAAAAAAAAAAAAAAAAAAAGTATTGTTTGGAGCCATCTCCTCATGCTTTGGGGGGGCCTGCAGCAGAGGGGAGCCTGGGCCCCAGGTCTATCCATGGGAGCAGAGCAGACAGCGTCAGCTGGAGCCTGGAAGGGCAGTGATGCCCTGTGTTTTGGGAGAACCTTCCCTTCCAGGGATGGAGATTTGCTCAGCTCTCCACTGCTGGTGGAGCAGGGGCCAGGTGAAGGGGACTGGGAGGGAGGGGCGGCTGTGTAGCTGGGACAGCCCCAAGCTGTCCGACCCAAGCTGCAATCATGCAGGAACTTTAACAAGCTGGGGCTCCTCCAGTACCTCACAGTCCAGGGGGCAAGAGTTCCTGAGCCTTCAGCCCCTTCCAGAATGTCCCTGACACCTTTTGTAAATTGCACTGTTACCTGGCCTCCCCCAGACCCTGCTTCCTGCAGCCTGCTCAGTGGGGGCCACTTCATCCCTCAGACCCTCCCTCGCTGGGCCTAGAGGTCGACAGGGTCCTTCTGGTTCCTGAGGCCACTTCCAGGCCATTGTCCCCCAGCTTTGAATCTCACACCAGCACTGGGTCACCCATTCCCCTTCACGATGAGCCAGCTCCAGGCCACTTTGCCCGTTCTTCAAAGATGCCTACCCAGGCCGGGCGCGGTGGCTCATGCCTGTAATCCCAGCACTTTGGGAGCCCGAGGCGGGCAGATCACGAGGCCAGGAGGTCAAGACCATCCTGGCTAACAGTGAAACCCTGTCTCTACCAAAAAAAAAAAATCCAAAAAAATCAGCCAGGCCTGGTGGCAGGCGCCTGTAGTCCCAGCTACTCGGGTAGCTGAGGCAGGAGAATGGCGTGAACCCGGGAGGTAGAGCTTGCAGTGAGCCGAGATCGCACCACTGCACTCCAGCCTGGGCGACAAAGCAAGACTCCGTTTCAAAAAAATAACATAAAAATAAAAAGATGCCCACCCTGGCTCAGTGTCAGCCCTCTCCAGCACTACTCCTGCTCCAGTCCTGGTCATTGGAGTGTCTATTTCTGTGACCCTTCCCACACCCTTGCCTCCTCTCCCCGCGTAGTCTTGTCCGCCAGCCTCAGCCACTGTCACAAGCTGGACCCTAGCTAGGCCTGGCCTTGCCTTCCCAGTAGCCTCTCGCACTTCCTGATCCTTCTTCCAGGCATCTCCTCCAACCCTCCTACCTTTCCACCTCCCTCTCCCTCCCCTGATCCTAGGTCCTTGGGCCTGGGGCCTCTGAACCGCTGATCTTCCCCTGTGCACTGGCCCTCACCACCCCTTGGTCCCTGCTGTCCCCCTTCCCACCTCCCGGTGGCCACGTGCTGCAGCTCCAGCCCTTCTGTGCATCACACTCACCTGGCACAGCTCTGGTTAAATTCAGTCCTAGGCGTCTTCACACCTGCCCACCTCCTCCTAGACTATCTCCCCTGTTCTGGTGGCCTAGGCCAGCCTGGCTACAGCCTAGTGAGCCTGTTTCTCTCACCTACTCGTGGACACACGTCCATCAATTCTCTCCCTCTTTCTCTCCTCCACCCTCAGTTTCGCCCTCTCTACTCTTGGCTCTTCCGCATCAGCTTGCAAATGTGCGTGATTCCCCATCTCAGGAAGACACTCCCTCACCCATTTCTCTGGTCCTTCAGAAGAGTTGTCACCATCTCCAGGTTTTCTTCTGCAGTCTCCCACACGCACTCCCCACGGGCTGTCTCTTCCCTCCTTGCCATCTTCTCAGGCTCATTCCTGACCTTCACATTGCCAATCTCACGGCCGACTGTAATTGATGGATCTCTCAGCAGCATCTGGCCGCCGTGAGGGGTTTATGCATTCTCCCTTGCATCCAAACAGCCGCAGAATGTGGACACCCTCACCCCGCTTGTCCTCTCTTTAATATACATGCTGAGCACGGGCCGGATGAGGTGCCTGGTCTGCAGGGAGGGCTGACAGTCTAGTGGAGGGAAATGTGACAGAAACCTGTTAAAATATGGAGATGAGCACAGACCCTTAGGGACAGGCAGGTGACACCAGCATTGAGTCAGCGTTGAGAGGGCAGGAGCCAGCCAGGCAGAGAAGGGGGAAGGAGGAATAGCGAGGGCAAAGGCTGAAAGGCCTGGCAGAGCAGGGACAAGGCTGTCGCCCCTGCTGGGGTGTATGCTTGGAGGGCAAGAACTGCATGTGTCATAGCCCCAGGGCTAGGTTGGTTCCAGGCATCTCCTAAGGGCCCCACCTATGAATGGATGAGGCGGGAACCGCACTTATCAGTCTTCCTCCTAGCCACTGTTCTCCTTCAGGTGTCCCAACTGGCCTTTAGGGCCCTGCCTCCCCATGAAGCCTTCCTGGATTCTCCCAAGCTTGCGCTCCTCTCCCTGCTTCCCTTGGGCTCTGTGGGGATGACTGACAGAAATCTCAAACCAGGGAGCTTTCCCCTTCTGTGCCTTTCTTCACTAGAAGGTGAGGCAGGGCCTGGGACCAGATTATTTCCCTGATGACTTGGAATTTGCACAGCAGGAGAGAAACCAAACAACATCAGGCGTGCAGGG
>NW_022311965.1:0-9328 GCF_002776525.5 Piliocolobus tephrosceles | reverse complement strand
TCATTACTTCATTTTTTACATGGGAATGTAAATAATTGAAGAGATTGTTAAAGACTAAATCATGCACATTCAATAACTTTGTAAAATATTAATGATAACTGAAACACAAATTTTGATGGTCCCCCAAAATGCTAAAATATAAAACAATACCGGCCAATTACAGATAGAAAACAATCCTAATGAAGCTCCCCAACAGACCCATTAAAACTTCTCTGTACATTAAACATTTGGGATTTCAAAGGAAAACCCAGATTCATTCCATTCTTAACACGGCATTTAAAAAAAAATCTTAGGTAATACAATATTTCATTTAAAATTTACAAAATTCCATTACACTCATGATTTCATTTCATCCTCAAAACAATCTCCTGAGTTAGGCAGAACAGGTATTACTAACAAATGACTCCATTTTACAGGTGAGGGAACTGAAGTTCAGAAAGTACTTGGACTTAACAAAAGCTTTAATAGGGCCACATATCGAAACCAAATCCTCTGCTCAAAAGAACTAGAATAAGTTATCTTTTACATATTATTGATACTTATATCCTATCAACACCCCAAAATGTTTTGAGGTAGCCTGCAATAATAGACACCTATCCAATAAAAACATTAAAATGAAAAACAGGTGGGAAAAAAAAAACAGCAGGTGACATGGGAGACAGACAAAGGTAGATACCAAAGACTGAGACTTAGAATCTAAGAAAACTTCATCTCTGACCTTCCAGTTCCAGGGAGATAATAAGAAAGGAAACAAGATGGTTTATAGACTCATAAACTGACAAAAGAGAGGTTGCATCAGTTCTTAACTATGAAACGCTCCTGGCAGCTACAGCAAATCTCTAGGACAACATAGCAATCGCATCAAAGCAAGAGTATACTTCAGTGATAGAGTGAATTAAGTTCCCTGTTTGGGACCCAGGCCAGGGCTAGAGAGACGAACTCTGAAATGTAGAGCTCAAAAATATATCCTCTGTGGGCCAGGCACAGTGGCTCACACCTGTAATCCCCAGCACTCTGGAAGGCCGAGGCGGGCAGATCACGAAGTCAGGAGATGGAGACTGTCCTGGCTAGCACAGTGAAATCCTGTTTCTACTAAAAATACAAAAAATTAGCCGGGCATGGTGGTAGGCGCCTATAGTCCCAGCTGCTAGAAAGGCTGAGGTAGGAGAATGGAGTGAACCCAGGAGGCGGAGCTTGCAGTGAGGGGAGATCCTGTCTCTGCGCTCCAGCCTGGTCAACAGAGCAAAACTCCGACTCCAAAAAAAAAAAAAAACAAAAAGAACATGTATATATATATATATACATACACACACCCAGTGTCTTCTCCATACCCAAGTGTCCCCTTCTGTGAGAGACTTCCTTACACCATTGCGGGGAAGAGAATTTTTCTCTGCTATATTTGCTTGAAAGAATTAAAGGTGTAGGGCAAAAATTCTTGGAAATTATGTGGTTTACGATCCTCAAAAGTGAGAAAAATGAAGCCCAGAAGAGAAGACCTTCCAGGAAAATTCCAGAGCTGGAGGTAGACCCGGTACATTGTTTCTGTTTTTGTTTTGAGAGGAAGTCTCACTCTATGGCCCAGGCTGGAGTGCAGTGGAGCCATTTCGACTCACTGTAACCTCCGCCTCCTGGGTTCAAGCTATTCTCCTGCCTCAGTCTCCTGAGTTGCTGCGATTACAGGAGCCCACCACCACGCCCAACTAATTTTTCTATTTTTAGTAGAGACATGTTGGTCAGGTTGGTCTCGAACTCCTGACCTCAAGTGATCCACCTGCCTAGACCTCCCAAAGTCCTGGGATTACAGGCGTGAGCCACCGCACCCAGCAGACCTGGTAAGTTTTCATCAAGTACTCTGAACTATGCAACAAACACTAGGAAGTAAGAGAAAAAAAATTAATCTAAAAACCCTCTGGAGAGTCAAAGAATTGCAGATTTTAAATAGCATGAATACTTGGATTCATGGTATTGAAAAAGGACCTCGCACTTACCCGCATGTACAAACTGCCTGCCATCTCTATCAGAGTATTGTTCAAGCTGTGCTACAGTTAACTATGTACTGCCCAAAGCCAATCTGTCCCTGCAGATCATAAGCTCTTAAAGACCAGGACATCAGAAGAACAAGCAAAACTTCAGAGAGAAGGGAGCTACCGAAACAGAGTTCATAGCAATGGGTCGGCAGGAGCTGATGACTGGAGGTGGGCTGTAGCCTTGGGGTCTGGGGACAGCGGAGGGCAGAGAAGGCAAAAGGGCCTGCATGACATGCTACAGGGCTAGGAGCCACAGCTGCGGTGATTAGTTCAGTTTTGTCTCATATGCCTGTCACGTATACACCATCTCTTGTTCAGAAAGAACTTCAGGTTGAGTATTTGGACTCCTTGAGCCTTCTGCTGTTTGTCTCCAGGACGTTTAACACTCTTAAAAGGGGAAAACTGTTAAATTCGATTTTGCTTCCTGGGACCTTACAGGTTTTTCAAAAGTTTGATGAAAGCATTCACTAAGGAGTGATTCCACTTTCTCTGGTGGCTGAGAAATATGCGTCTGAGGGGCAGCATCAGGTCTCCCAAACAAGCTGAGGTCGGAGTCTCCCCGCCTATGGACCTCACCCTGGCTCCCCCCTCATAACTCTGACCTCTAACTGTAACTGCCTTGGCCTCATTCCGTGGGTGTGGATGCTCCTGCTTGAAACATATTTTCCGCCCGCCAAATTCTTGGGAGAGTTTCTTCCACTCTCCAGGCGCTGAGGGCCACAAAGTTCAATCTGGCTTTCCAGATTTTTTTTTCTTCCCATTACTAACGGAAGAAATCAAGAAGCGCCAGGCAGAAGAGCCCTGCTCTCACCAATCAGAGCCCAGCCAAAGGATAGAGCAGGAAGTGAGGCGGTGGGATGCGCGGTGACAAACCCCTCGCCCCCCAGGACCCGCCGGCCTGGGCAGAGGTCGGTGAGGCCGCTGCGTGACAGCTCCGGGCCCGCGCCTTCCACTTTCTCCCGCCCAGCAAGTGAGAGGATAAATCACGGGGCGGGGGCAGTGCGCCCCCAGCAACCGCGCACCCCGCGCACAGACCCCTACTACACGCGCGTCCCAGGCGGGTCGACCCAGACAAGTCACGGGGCAGCGCACAGCCCCACTAGCAGGGCAGCCAGGACCCACGCGCGTGGGTCCACGCAGCCACCTATATAAGTGACAAAACACTCAGGAAGACATCATGCGGGGCCAGGAAAGAGCCCCCACCCAGAGTCACGGACTCCCTCGTCTGAGGGTCCGCGCAGTCCCCTCTGTGAGTCTGGCGAAGCAGCCTCACTGCGAGGGAGGGTGGGGAGGGCGTTGGAGTCTCCACACGCGGTGACCCGGACCCCGTTCCATGAGTGGGTCCATGCAGGGCCCACTCTGCCGCACGTGGGGACGAGCCAGGCCGCGGAGGACCGGGCAGAAGCCAGCGCCCGGGTCCATGCAGTCCCCTCCGCGGCAGACGCGGGGAGCCGGGGAGCAGTGGGGACCGGCCCGCACCCGCAGGCCGCCCGGGACCCCGCGCTGGCCCACGCGGTATCGCAGCAGACGCGAAGCCCGTGGTGCCACCCGAGGCGGAGACAAAGCCCAGGCGCAGGGACCCGGGATCCCGACCCCGGACCCTGCGGAGCCCAGCTCGGAGCCGCCACGCCCGGCGCAGAGACCCCCGCCCGGTCCGGAAACCCCATCGCGGCCTCAACAAGGGAGCCCTGGGGCGGGGCCACCGCCGCCGCTTCAGCCCGTGTTCCCATCTCAGGATCCGGCTGGGATCAAGGAGCTGCAGCTGGCGCTGGGCTGAGGCCAGGACACACACCACGCAGGTGTAGAGGGCCCCGCCCGCCGCCCGCCGCCCCGTCCGCAGCCAATGAGGAGCAGGCTGTGCAGACACGGCGGGGCCTTAGGTAACAGAGGGAGGTCGGGTCGGGCGACGCTGGGACTGGGCACGCGGGGTCTCGCAAGAGGACCGGAGCCAAGAGCTGGCCGGATCCTGGCCTCCTAGAAGACCCAGCTCAACGTCCACCTGGAGTCTGCTCTACAGGACACGCTCATCTCAAGCCCATAACTCAGGCTTTTAGGCCAGAGAGGGAGAGACAGGCTTGCTTTACAAAAAGTGGAACTGAGGTCCAAGGAATAGGATTGCCTGCTGCCCGAAGTCACGTAGTCCCATTCATTCGTTCACCTTGTCATTCAGCAAACATTTGGAAGCACCTATGATGGGCGTTAGGAGTGAAGTAGGGCCGGGTGCGGTGGTTCACGCCTGTAATCCCAGCACTTTGTGGGACCAAGGCAGGTGGATCACTTGAGGCCAGGAGTTTGAAACCAGCCTGGCCAACAAGATGAAACCCCATCTCTGCTAAAAATACAAAAACTTAGCCGATCGTGGTCGCGCATACCTGTGGTCCCAGCTACTGGGAAGGCTGAGGCAGGAGAATCGTTTGAACCCGGGAGGAGGAGGTTACAGTGAGCTGAGATGGTGCCATTGCATGCGCTCCAGCCTGGGCGACAGAGTGAGACTCTGTCTCCAAAAAAAAAAAAAAAAAAATAATAATAATAGATGGGAAGTAGAAGCGAACTTAGGCCTTCCCTGAAGGAGCTCGGCCAAGGAGTACCTGAAATGTCTCTGCATCTCTTTAAGGTCTGATAAAGGAACCAGGAGCGAGAACTAATCACTTCCCTTTCCTGCCTCAGAGCTTTCATGTGTTTGCTTTTCCTCGCCTGAAATGCCAAGTACCAATCGTATTCATTGATTTATAGAAATGAGGTCTAACTATATCACCCAGGCTGATCTCAAACTCCTGGCCTCAAGCTATCCTGTCATCTCAGCCTCCCAAAGTGTTCGGATTACAGGCATGAACCACTGTCCCCAGCGCTGATCGTCTTTAAAACCTCTTTCCTCATCTTCTTTGAGCTTCCTGCATCATGTGACTCCACACCCTTAGTTTTCCTGTACCTCCACAGCTGCTCCTCTGTGGGTACCCAGGACCCACCCCCTTCTCTGCCCAACTTGTGTATGTCTGGGTTCAGGCCAAATGCCCTTCCATTTGCAGTGGGCACTGCAACAGGAAATCTCATGCCCTTCCGGGCTTCACAAACTATCCACATGCTCTGCTGCCTGCCAGAGACATCCATCCCAGTCAGATGCCCAGCGCTCACCTTTCCCAAAGCCCCAGTTGGACACAGGGAAGCATCTCAAATTTTCCGTGGGCCAAAACAGTGCTTTGTTAGTACCCTAACTTGCTCATCCATATTCTTGTGATTCTCTGTAAACAGCCCCTCCATCCACTCAACTGCAGAGGTGAAAATCTCAAATCCTCCTCCAGTCCTTCCTCCTCGAACCTCTCATGCAGCCCTCTGCCTTCCTAGGGCGCTGAGCAACCCTCACTCCCAGTGCCAGCTGGGGTGCTGTATGAGTGGCTGCCACCCACTTGGCATGAAGTGTGACCTCTCGCCCGGTGTGGTGGCTTACGTCTGTAGTCACAGCCCTTTGGAAGGCTGAGGCAGGCAGATCGCTTGAGGCCAGCAGACTGGGAGCATCCTGGTAAATATGGTGAAACTAAAATACAACAATTAGCCAGGCATGGTAATGCGTGCCTATCATCCCAGCTACCCTACCCAGGAGGCAGAGGCAGGAAAATTGCTTGAACCTGGGAGGCAGTGGTTGCAGTCAGCCAAGGTCACACCACTGCATTCCAGGCTGGGCAACAGAGTGAGACTCTGTTGCAAATTAAAAACCAACCAACCAAACAAACAAACAAAACCGAAGACGAAGTGTGACCTCTTTAAGGCAAGGCAGTGTCCCACTCTGATTCAATTCCATGTGCAAAACAGGACCTGAACCCTGAAATCACTCACTCAGGGAGGCTGCTGGGATGGGTGGATGCACAGTTAAGGCCTTCATGGTGGCTGGGGCTGACCCCATCCCCATCGCTCTTCCCACACACACCTGCACATTCATCATTCCCACACTCGCACCCACCAGTGAAAGCCTGGCCCCTAATCTGATTTGCCTAACGAGGTCCCCAGAGGAATAACACATGCTTCCCTACTTCTCCCCTGCTAGGGCCCCACCGTGTTCTGGGATGTACTCAGGGATCAGGAGAACAAAATCTCAGGACGTGAAAGGACATTCCAGGGTGCAGACCTCTGCATCCCCCTCCATGCCCTCAGCCCTGCCTGACACACCCTCACCCCTGACCTGGCCAGCTCCTACCAACCCTTAAATTCTCACCAAGTTCTGTGGTGGCAGCCACACGCTAAAGTGACTGAACCCCCAATAACCTATGCCCTTGCATAGACTTCCTGACCTTGGGTACAAGCAAAACCGGTGACTGGCTTCTAACCCATAGAGCCTGGCAAAAGCAATGGGATGTAACTGTCACAGTGCATCACCTTCGCACACTAGAGAGAAAGGTTCCGCCTGCAGGCACTGCAGGAGGGAGATGCTGTACTGAGAAAGGACCTTTGGAGGGGCCCCATAGGCAAGGAAGCAAAAAGCTGGGCCCTTGCCAAGTGGGTCCGAGGAAATGAATTCTGTCAATAACCTCGGCGGACCTGGAAATGGATTCTGCCCTGGTGGAACCTCAGATGAGGAAGCAGCCCAGCTGCTTAGCGTGAGATCCCAAACACTGGACCCGCTAAAATGTGCTCAACTCCTAGCTTGCCAAAATTGGCTTAAAGGTGTGTGTTGTTTTAAGCTTCTAAGTTTTTAGTTATTGCCTATGAAAGTGTTAAAATATGAGACAATAACTTAGGTCCCCTCCCCATCACATACATTCTTCTTTCTGGCATTCATTACAATTATGCTGATGGATTTAAAATCTCCCTCTTGACTGGGTGCAGTGGCTCAGGAGTTCCAGACCAGCCTGGCTAACATGGTGAAACCCCATCTCTACTGAAAATACAAAAATTAGACGTGGTGGTGCATACCTGTAATCCCAGCTACTCGGAAGGCTGAGGCAGTAGAACTGCTTGAATCCAGGAGGCAGAGGTTGCAGTGAGCCGAGATTACACCATTGAACTCCAGCCTGAGTGACAAGAACAAAACTCTGTCTCAAAAAAAAAAAAAAAAAAAATTGTCTCTTGCCACTAGCATGAAGGTCCCATGAGAAGAAAAATGGAAACTCTTGCTCATAACAGTGCCCCAAATGCCCAGCACGGTGTAGCTCTAGGGCAGTTGGTCGATGGTGGACGCTGCTGGTTGGAGGGCCCAGCTGATCCTCCCAGCTGCCTTCTCCCTGGTCAGGTTCCATTATAAAGAACAGAATAGTTTCTTGCCTTTCCGGAGTCCCTCTTGGGGATTGGCCAAGTGACATTGTCCTGCCCAGGGAGACATAAGTGGAAGTTGGCTGAAAGGTTTCTAGCCGTGGTGTGCTGGGGCGATATGAACCAGGACATGAGAGCTGACCGTCCATTGTTCGGGAATTCTGCAAGTTGATTTCTCAACACATTCAGTACTTAAAAATATTAAATAATATAAACACGCAAATTAAAAAATGCATTAGACCAGATGCAGTGGCCCACGTCTAACACATTGGAAGCCTGAGGTAGGAAGATCACTTGAGCCCAGGAGTTCAAGACCAGCATAGGCTACAAAGGAAGACCCTGTCTCCACAAAACATTTTAAAAATTAGCTAGGCATGGTGTTGTGTGCGTGCAATCCTAGCCACTCAGGAGGCTGAGGTGGGAGGATCGCTTGAGCCATCTGTTCAAGGCTCCAATGAGCTATGATAGTGCCACTGCACTCCAGCCTGGGTGACAGAGCCAGATCCTGTCTCAGAAATAAACATATTTCATATATTGATAAATTTATAATAAATGTATATTTATATACACATTTATGTATTATAATTATATATTTAGACATAAATATATATTTCTTGTTTTATTTATTTATTCATTTATTTTGAGACAGAGTTTAACTCTTGTCACCCAGGCTGGAGTGCAATGATGCAATCTGGGCTCACCGCAACCTCCACCTCCGGGGTTCAAGTGATTTTCCTGCCTCAGTCTCTTTTTTTTTAAAAAAGCAAACAACAACAACAAAAACACCACAAAAAGCAAGCAACAAACAAACAAAAAACAGAGGAGGAAGTCGGCTGTGACTACTTCCAGGAAGGGACTCGAAGAGGCAATTGGAAATTTTATTCTCTTTGCAACTGTGGATTTTCCAGCCTGCTTCCTTTCTAAAGTATATTACTTTCTTTTTGGTTCATGAAGTTATCCCTTTCTGTTTTCTGGAACAGCTATGTATTTTCTTTATCTATCATCTATCTACCTGCCTATCATCTATCTATTTACTATCTATCTTTTCTACTTTTCACTATCAAGGGCTTGGGTCAAGCAGGATAGAACTGCAGTGTATGTTCACTCTACCATTTAAAACAAGAGCTCTCAGAGGCATTCTCCATCATATCACAAACCTGAGCTTTCTAAAACAGGGTGTGGCAAACTACCATGCATGGCCCATGTCTGACACAGTCTGCATTTGTAAGCAAAGTTGTACTGGGACACAGCCACATACATGTGTTATATGACGTCTCTGGCTGTCTTCATGGTACAATGGAAGAGCTAAATCATTAACAGAGAGACCATATGGCTTGGAAAACTTAAAATGTTTAACATTTAGCCCTTTGCAGAAAATATTTTCTGACTCTTGTTTTAAAAGATCTTTGTTTAGAATGCTACCTATTGCCTTCTGGATAGAATCACAACTCTTTACCACAATAGACACAGCTTGAACCCTGCTTCTATATCCAGCCTCATCTATTATTTCCACTTCTCCTTATTTTCCTCGTGGCCATGCTGATGGATTGTCAGCTTCCCAGATGTGCGAGCATCTCTCGTCTCTTCCTGACATTCTCATGCTCTCCCTCTGCCTCTAGAGAACTTCCTGTCCCATCTCTCATGACAAATCCCTTCTTCAGCCCCTTTGCTCCTTAAGGATACCCGTTTGGCTCTCTTTTGGGTGACATGCTCCTTCTGCATCTCCCAGAGCCATCCTTTGTCTGTCAGCTACTGCATTTCTTTGCATCTCTGCAAAAGATTGGACATCCCTGATTTAAATAAAACATTCAAGACCATGTTCTTACAATGCACCATGTACCTCAACAGATTATTCGTGTCTTCTCTGGCCAGGTGTAAATACCTGGCTCCTGTGTCATCGTGGCTGAGCTTCACTGCTGTCAGGAACAGCTCGGGAACAGATGTCACTTGAGTTAACCAGAAAAACACAGCCAGTTAAACTTAGACAAAATGGCCTTTGAAATGGTGATCTTCGACACACTGAGAAAACTGGCTTTTCTGCCTGAAATTAGATGATGCCA
>NW_022311964.1:0-1076 GCF_002776525.5 Piliocolobus tephrosceles | reverse complement strand
TTTTTTTTTTGAGACAGAGTCTTGCTCTGTCACCCAGGCTGTAGTGCCGTGGCACCATCTCGCTCATTGCAAGCTCCGCCTCCCAGGTTCACGCCATTTTCCTGCCTCAGCCTCCCTAGTAGCTGGGACTACAGGCGCCTGCCACCACACCCGGCTAATTTTGTGTATTTTCAGTAGACACGGGGTTTCACCGTGTTAGCCAGGATGGTCTCGATCTCCTGACCTTGTGATCCGCCTGCCTCAGCCTCCCAAAGTGCTGGGATTACAGTCGTGAACCACCGCGCCTGCCTGGCTAATTTTTGTATTTTTTGTACAGATAAGGTTTTGCCATGTTGCCCAGGCTGGTCTCGAACTCCTGACCTCAGGTGATGCACCCGCCTCGGCCTTCTGAAGTGTTGGGATTACAGGCGTGAGCCACTGCGCCCAGCCTGGTTCCTCAATCTTTGTGGCACTTGTCCACCTTGACGTTATGTATATAGTAAGCGTTTTGGGGAAGTCCCAGCTCCGTCCACACGGACCTGGAGAGGATGCTGGGTGTCTGCTGAGTGTAAGAGAACGTGGCCTGCACGCCGCCCGCTCATCCGCAGCTTCCCGGCCTCAGGCTTTGTCTCTGTACAGTGGAGCCTGTGCCACGGGGCGGACCCACCACCTGAGTCCAGGGTCTGGGATCTAGAAGCCAGGGTCTGAAGTCTGGGGTTGAGTCTGGGATCTAGGATTCAAGGTCCGAGGCCTGGGGTCCCGCACTGAGGTCTGTGCTCGAGTGTTTAGGATCCCCGGTCTGGAGTCCGGGACCTGGACCCCAAATCCTGGACCTCGGTCTGGACTCTGGGCTTCAGGTCAGGATGCTTAGGGAGTGGATCCAGAGGGTCTTTCACCAGCCCCTCCCCTCTGCAGGCCCCTCCTCCTCTTCCCTCTCCTCTCCGTCCCTCCCTCCCCTCCCCTGCAACACCCTCCCCATTCCCCTCCCCTCCCTCCTCCCCTTTCCTCCCTTCTCCCCTCCCCTCTCCTTCCTCCCCTCCATCCTTCCTTCTTCCCTTCCCCTCCCTCCTCTCCTCTCCCCTCCTTCTTTCTCCTCC
>NW_022311963.1:0-4448 GCF_002776525.5 Piliocolobus tephrosceles | reverse complement strand
AAAAAATAAAATCAAAAAAATAAAACTTAAAATGTGTAACAAAAAAAGATAAAATCAAAAAAATAAAAAGCGAAAAGTGTAACTAAAAAGGGTCACCAAAAAAGAAAAGATCAAAAAAAAAAACCATCAAAAATGATAAAAAAAAAATACTACCAAAAAGTGACTAAAAAAAATACCACCTAAAATGACTAAAAAAAAACCACCTAAAATGACTAAAAAAAAATCACCTGAAATAACTAAAAAATATACTACTAAAAAGTGACTACAAAAAAAGTATGCAACAACACCACCATACAACTAAAACATACTTAAATAACAAAAGAATACAACCAAATACAATAAAAAAAAAATACAACTTAATGATGCAACATAATCATTCAACCAATAAAAAAAAAACGAGAAATAAGAAAAACTAAAACGCAGAAAAAAAAAAAAAAAAAAAAAAAAATACTAAACAAAATAAATAAACAGTACATGCTAAACATGCTGCATGTTATTGCTATTCTTTATTTACAAAGAAACACATTTATATAGTAAAAAAAAATGCAACAGAATGACGTGACCAAAAAAAAATACAAAAAAAAAAAAAAAAAAACAACAGTTATATACATACAAAAAAAGCTATAACCATCTAAAACAGAAAAATACAAAAAAAGTATGCAACAAAAAGATTAGACGATAAAAAAAAATAAAAACCAAAAAAAATAAAAAATACAACAAAAGATTACAAAAAAAAAATACAATAAAAGATTACAAAAAATGAATACTAAAAATGAATACAACAAAATATTACAAAAAAATATTACAATAAAATATTAAAACAAAAGAATACAATAAAAGATTACAATAAAAAAATACAATAAAAGATTACAATAAAAAAATATAACAGAAAAGTAAAATAAAAAAATACAATAAAAGATTACAAAAAATGAATACTAAAAATGAATACAACGAAATATTACAATAAAATATTACAATAAAAGAATACAATAAAATATTAAAACAAAAGAATACAATAAAAGATTATAATAAAAAAATATAACAAAAGAGTACAATAAAAAAAAACAATAAAAGATTACTTTAAAAAAATACAATAAAAAAATAAAATAAAAAAAATACAAAAAAAAAAAAAATATAACAAAAGATTACAATATATAAATACTACAAAATTTCACAATAAATAAAAAACAATAAATGAATACAACCAAATAAAAAAAAATAAAAGAATACAACAAAAGATTACAATAAAAAAATATAACAAAAGATTACAATAATATACAATAAAAGAATACAATAAATGAATATAACATAATATTACAATAAATAAAATACAATAAATGAATACAACTAAAAAATACAATAAAAAAATACAAAAAATCAATACAACGTAAGAAAACAACAAATTACTACAACCATATACAACAAAATAATACAAAAGACTACTACCACCATAAACAACAGAAGAATACAATAAATTACTACAACCATATACAACCAAATAATACAAAAGACTACTACCACCATAAATAACAGAAGAATACAAAACACTACTACCACCATATACAACGAAAGAAAACAGAAAGTTATTACAACCAAATGATTACCGAAGAATAAAACCAATAAGTACAACTAAAGAAAATACAACAAAACAAATTACAACAAAACAAAATACAACAAAACAAAATACAACAAAACTAAATACAACAAAACTAAATACAACAAAACAAAATACAACAAAACAAAATACAACAAAACAAAATGCAACAAAAGGATACAACTAACAAACATACAATCAAACAAGATTAGACTAAAAAAAATCAAAAAAATAAAACCAAAATGTGTTACAAAAAATAAAACCAAAATGTGTTACAAAAAAAAAAACCAAAATGTGTAACAAACAATAAAACCAAAATGTGTAACTAAAAAGGGTCACCAAAAAATATAAGATCAAAAAAAAAAACCACCTGAAGTGACCAAAAAAAAACCACTAAAAATGACTAAAAAATATATTACCAAAAAGTGACGATAAAAAAAATATGCAACAACACTATACAACAAAAACATATCTAAACAAAAAAAATAAACAGTACATGCTAAACATTTTGCATGTTATTGCTTATTTTTATTTACACAGAAACACATTTATATAGTCAAAAAATACTAAAAAAAAAAAACTAGACCAAAAAAATATAAAAAAAAAAAACTACACATATATACATTTAAAAAAAACTACACATATATACATTTAAAAAAAACTACACATATATACATTTAAAAAAAACTACACTTATATACATTCAAAAAAAACTACACATATATACATTCAAAAAAAACTACACATATATACATCTAAAAAAATCTACACATATATACATTTAAAAAAAACTACACGTATATACATTTAAAAAAAACTACACTTATATACATTAAAAAAAAACTACACATATATACATTTAAAAAAAACTACACATATATACATTTAAAAAAAACTACACTTATATACATTCAAAAAAATCTACACATATATACATTTAAAAAAAACTACACGTATATACATTTAAAAAAAACTACACGTATATACATTTAAAAAAAACTACACGTATATACATTTAAAAATAACCACACATATATATATTCAAAAAAAACTACACGTATATACATTCAAAAAAAACCACACTTATATACATTCAAAAAAATCTACACATATATACATTTAAAAAAAACTACACATATATACATTTAAAAATAACCACACATATATATATTCAAAAAAAACTACACGTATATACATTTAAAAATAACCACACATATATATATTCAAAAAAAACTACACGTATATACATTTAAAAAAAACTACACTTATATACATTTAAAAATAACCACACATATATATATTCAAAAAAAACTACACGTATATACATTTAAAAAAAACTACACTTATATACATTCAAAAAAAACTACACTTATATACATTTAAAAAAAACAAAAACCATATAAAACAGGAGAATACAAAAAAAGTATGCAACAAAATGATTAGACGATAAAAAATAAAACCAAAAAAAACTAAATAATACAACAAAAGAATATAGCAAAAGCATGCAACAAAAAGGCAAACTAAAAAAAAAAAATACTACAACTATATACAACAAAAAATAAACCTAGATAATGCAAACAAAAAAAACAACGAGAGGTAGGAACCACAAAAAAAAAAAACACGAAACGTGAAAACAACTAAAAAATATGACAAAAAACAAAAAAAGTTACTATAAAAAATAAATAAAGAGTATATGCTAAACATGGTCCATTTTTTTGTTTATCCTCATGTACACATATATGTATAGTCAATAAAACCAAATTATACAAAACACAATTACTACTATACCTAAATATTAAAAATGTGCATCGAAAAAAAAAAAAAAACATTATATAGAAACAACACATACATTATAATATATATATAACACAAGTTTAGCAAACTAATAAAAGTTTATTCATTTCTAAAATAAAAATTTTATTTATCGATTGTAATGCGCAAGAATAATATAAAACTTAATGAAGCTTACACCATGGATAAACAAATTTCATTAAACACAAATATGGAACGAAGTATTTTTTTATTAAAAATTAAAAACGGTATATATATATATATATATATATATATATTCATATAACCGACTTATATCCTAACAATAACATATTGATGTATTTAATACAAAGTTCAGTAAAAATAAAAATATAAACAAAGAACTTTTCTTATAGTAATATTACAACAATAAGTTATTTAAGTTCAGTATTAATATACAAGCAACGAATAATTTTTCGAGTTACATAACAATAATAGTTCACTTAAACAAATAAGTGTTAATTTACTAGTAACAATTTTCGCTTTTAATTATATCACAATATATGTTTTATACACAGTTAAGTGAAAATTTATAAGCTACTATACACTATCTCTTATAGTTATAATACAACAATAATACACTAACAAGTTGAGTGTTAATTTACAAGCTACAAACTCTGCTTTTAATTACTTTACAATATTAATTCACTTACATTTAAGTGTTAAATGCGCAATCAAATAGTGTGTTTTATAATTCAAGTACAATAATAGTGTTACTTAAACAGTTAAGTGTTACTTTACAAGCTACTTATACTATCTCTTATAATACTTAGTACAATTATACCTAAAATTATACTTACTACTATTATACGTACTACAATTATACTTACTATAATTATACCTACTACAATTATACTTACTATAATTATACCTACTACAATTATACCTACTACAATTATACTTACTATAATTATACCTACTACAATTATACCTACTACAATTATACTTACTATAATTATACTTACTACAATTATACTTACTATAATTATACCTACTACAATTATACCTACTACAATTATACTTACTATAATTATACCTACTACAA
>NW_022311958.1:0-1273 GCF_002776525.5 Piliocolobus tephrosceles | reverse complement strand
TATTTCCTTACAGGAAGCTTACATTTCCACAGAAACTTTAACCTTAATATACCCCCAATGAACTTACCTTCTCCAATAAACTTGGTCTTTCTGCATTTTTATATTTTGATTAAGGGTTCTACCCTTGACTCTATCAGCCAGGTTAGTGACAAAGCAATCACCTCCCTTCCTCTAACTATTTCCACTTAGACTCTTAGTTCTTTGCTTTTGCTTTCTAAAAGTGTCTCTCTTCTTTACTACATCTTCACTCTCATTTTCTTCCTTTGAAACCACTACAATAAACTTTTAATTGGCTTTTCTGCTTTCAATGTCAACCCTGCTTCAATCAATTTTCCAAAGTGCAGCTACACTGTTATTCCTTGTCTTGAAATTTCTTAGTGATCCCCTGTCTTCGACAGGATAAAGCGAAAGTCCTTTTGTAGAGTGGAAAGGCCTTTTCCCTAATTTGCCGCCTACATCTCTTCACCCTGGTTGCACTGTAAGCTTCACACACACTGAATCACTTACCATTCCTTAGACATACCAAATTCTCACACTTTCAGGTTTCACATCTGCTAGTCTCTGGGTGCCCATTCCAGTCTTAGACAACGGTAGAGTCACATCCATTGTACTAGGCTAAAGTAACACTTCTTCTGGAAGTTAATCTTTCCTTAACTGTCTTTTGCAGATATAACAACTTGCTTTGTAACACCTCTGTACTTCCATATAATCCATTATTATACTTATATTACTGTATTATGTGCCTGTCTTCCCTACTCAATTTCTGTGTATCTCCAGTGTCTGGCACATACTCCCAATTCAAGTTTTTCCAATGTTCGTTATTGTACAAGTGGTACTGACTGACAAGCACAAGGTGAAACAGGATCACTCAGGTAGACTGAATGACTCAATACATTTTAATTTCAGTATTCATTTAAATCAGATTAATAAGTCTTGCACTTTTGCATTTTCACAGGTCTAAACTAATATATGTACTCTAACATTCAATGCTAACCAACTGAACTCTGCATGTTAAAGATAAACAAAAAACAAAAAGTTACATTGCTTTCAAAGTAGCATGATACTAATTAGTATAGAATTAAAACATAAAATGTAATATTGATTATATGGCTTCTACTATGTTAATTGGAGGGCAAAATGTTTATATTAAGACTTAATGGAAAAATTACTATAATTACATTGAATTATATCTTTAGTCTCTTGAAACAACTTATTTTCTTGGCTACCTAATTACCTTGATAATATTTTTGAAATGATTCTGAAATGTTTGAAA
>NW_022311956.1:0-5817 GCF_002776525.5 Piliocolobus tephrosceles | reverse complement strand
GGGCCGGGCACGGTGGCTCAAGCCTGTAATCCCAGCACTTTGGGAGGCCGAGACGGGCGGATCACGAGGTCAGGAGATCGAGACCATCCTGGCTAACACGGTGAAACCCCGTCTCTACTAAAAAGAAATACAAAAACTAGCCGGGTGAGGTGGCGGGGGCCTGTAGTCCCAGCTACTCGGGAGGATGAGGCAGGAGAATGGCGTAAACCTGGGAGGCGGAGCTTGCAGTGAGCCGAGATCCCGCCACTGCACTCCAGCCTGGGTGACAGAGCAAGACTCCATCTCAAAAAAAAAAAAAAAAAGAGGAAATGAGTTCGAGACCAGCCTGGGCAACAAAGTAAGACCCCGTCTCTACACAAAATCAAAAAAATTAGCCAGGTGTGGTAGCGTGCACCAGTGGTCCCAGATTTACAGGAGGCTGAAGCTGGAGGATTGCTCGATCCCAGCAGGTCAAGGCTGCAGTGAGCTGTGTTCATGTTACTGCACTCCAGCCTGGGAAACAGAACAAGACCTTGTCTCAAACAACCAACCCACACCATCTGAGACCCAGTAGAGTGGCTCATGTCTATAATACCAGCACTATGGAAGGCAAAAGTGGGAGGGTCACTTAAGGCCAGGAGGGTCACTTTGAAACCAGCCTGGTCAACATAGTGAGACACTGTCTCTACAAAAGAAACATTAAATAAATTAGCTATTTAATTTAAAGTGTGGTGATGTGCACTTGTAGACCCAGCTAATTGGGAGGCTGAGGCAGAGGATTGCTTGAGCCTAGGAATTTGAGCCTGCAGTGGGCTGTGATTGCATCACTGCACTCCAGCCTGTTTGACAGAATAAGACCCTGTCTCAAAAAAATAACAAAAAACAAAAGCACACACACACAAAAATCACAAACAAAAAAACCCCACTATTTAAGATACTATTTTTATGTATCAGAACACCCAAGAGCTGAGACATGAGAAAAGAGGCACTTACACACTGGCACTGGAGCATGAACTGGTATAAACTCTTTTGAAGACAACTTGGCAATATCTATAAAAATAAAAAGTTTGGGCCAGGCACGTTGGCTCACGCCTGTTATCCCAGCACTTTGGGAGGCCAAGGAGGGTGGATCATGAGGTCAGGAGTTCCACATCAGCTTGGCCAACATGGTGAAACTCTGTTTCTACTAAAAATACAAAAATTAGCCGGGTGTGGCAGTGTGTGCCTGTAATCCCAGCTACTCGGGAGGCTGAGGCAGGAGAACTGCTTGAACCTGGGAGGTGGAGGTTGCAGTGAGCCAAGATCATGCCACTGCACTCCAGCCTGTGCGACACAGCAAGATTCCGTCTCAAAAAATAAATAAATAAATAAATAAACAATTGCATTCCCTTTGACACAGATACTTCATTTCTAGGAATTTATCCCATAGAATATACATACTCAAGATTGGGCAAAAAGAGACATGCAGAAAGATGCTCTTTACAGTATTGCTTATAGTACTGTGAGATTTGACACAACTTGACACAATCAATAGGGAACTGGTCAAAATTATTATGGTAGGCCAGGTGCAGTGGCTCATGCCTATAATCCCAGCATTTTCGGAGGCCAAGACAGGAGGATCACTTGAGGCCAACAGTTCAAAACCAACCTGGGCAATATGGCAAGACCCCATCTCTACAAAAAAATTTTAAATTGGGCAGGCATGGTGGCACACACCTGTAGTCCTAGCTACTCAGGAAGCTCAGACTAGGAGGATCACTTGAGCCCAGGAGCTGGAGGTTGCAGTGAGCTATGATTACACCACTATACTCCGGCCTAGGCAACACAGCAAGACCTTATTTCAACAACAACAACAAAAATAATTATGGTACATCCATACAATGAAACAGCATGCAGATATTACAAAGATCAGGATAGATTTAGATGTGCTAGTATGAAAAAAAGTCCAAAAACATATTTTATCAAAGATAACACCTACATTCTATTTTTGCAGAGAAAAGATTATGCATGTGAGATATTTATGTGGGCAGAGCTAAACATCTAGAATAAATATTCACTAGTACTGGATAATAATGGTTAACACTAGATAGTAGGATCAAGGGGGTGAAAAAGAACTTCCTGTTTTGCAGGGTGTGGTGGCCCACACCTGTAATGGTAAAACAGTCTCTACAAAAAAATTAGCCAGAGGCCAGGCGTGGTGGCTTATGCCTGTAATCCCAGCACTTTGGTGGGTGGATCACCTGAGGTCGGGAGTTTGAGACCAGCCTGACCAACCTGGAGAAACCCCGTTTCTACTAAAAATACAAAATTAGCCAGGCATGGTGGCACATGCCTATAATTCCAGCTACCCAGGAGGCTGAGGCAGGAGAATCGCTTGAACCCTGGAGGCAGAGGTTGTGGGGAGCCAAGATCACGCCATTGCAGCCTGGGCAACAAAAGTGAAACTCCATCTCAAAAAAAAAAAAAAAAATTAGCCAGGGCTGGTGGTGCACAGCTGTAGTCCAGCTACTTGGGAGGCTGAGGTGGGAGCATCACCTGAGCCCAGGGAGGTGGAAGATGTAGCCAGCTGGCCGAGTGCACTTTGGGAGGCCAAGGCGGGCGGATCATGAGGTCAAGCGATTGAGACCATCCTGGCCAAATGGTGAAACCCCATCTCTACTAAAAATACAAAAATTAGCTGGGTGTGGTGGCGTGCTCCTGTAATCCTAGCTACTTGGGAGGCTGAGGCAGGAGAACCGCTTGAATCCAGGAGGCGGAGGTTGCAGTGAGCTGAGATCGCGCCACTGCACTCCAGCCTGGGTGACATGGAACGACCCTCTCACCAAAAAAAAAAAAAAACCCTTCCAGTTTAAGCTCTATTCTTTTTTTTTTTTTTTTTTGAGACGGAGTCTTGCTCTGTCGCCCAGGCTAGAGTGCAGTGGCCGGATCTCAGCTCACCGCAACCTCTGCCTCCTGGGTTCACGCCATTCTCCTGCCTCAGCCTCCCGAGTGGCTGGGACCACAGGCGCCCACCACCTTGCCCGGCTAATTTTTTGTATTTTTAGTAGAGACGGGGTTTCACCGTGTTAGCCAGGAGGGTCTCGATCTCCTGACCTCGTGATCCGCCCGTCTCGGCCTCCCAAAGTGCTGGGATTACAGGCTTGAGCCACCGCGCCCAGCCTAAGCTCTATTCTTTAACACAGTTGTTCAATTTGTTAGGGTGCTGAAAGTATAGGGTAATTTTAAATTTTTACTACTATTAATTTTGTAGTGTTGTTTTTACAATAGCTTAAAAAAAATTTATTTTTGTTGAGACAGGGTCTCGCTGTTGCCCAGGTTGGAGTGCAGTGGTGAGATGTTGGCTCACTGCAGCTTCTGCCTCCCGGACTCATGTGATCCTCCTACCTCAGCCTCCTGAGTAGCAGGGACTACAGGTATGCACCACCATGCCCAGCTAATTTTTGTATTTTTAGTGGGGATGGGGTTTTACCATGTCGTCCAGGTTGGTCTTGAATTCCTGGGCTCAAGGAACCTGCCGGCCTCAGCCTCCCAAAGTGCTGGGATTACAGGCATAAGCCATCACGCCTGGCTGGTAATTTCAATCAGTAGCAACTATCTTCCCAAATGACAGTAAATAAGGAATGTTATTGCTATGCTGTTTATGAGTTTTTTGCTCCATATTCAACATCTTTTGCCTTTAACTCCTGCCCAAGGCCATAGCATATAACATTCCCAGCTTAGACATAGTCTCCTTCCTAACTGCCAGTTCTCAGTCACAATAGCTCAAAGAAGCCAAAGGCTCTGGATGGAAGAAAATTGCTTTTCACAGGCAAAAATGGAAGATATCTGCACACACTTCAGGAGCACAGACATCAGGAGAGAGCATTGCATTCCACATGGCATACATCTGGTATGAAACCCCACATTTTTTAATAAACGAGAAGCCTGTTCCATACATAGGGAGACTCCTGAAAACCTGGTGATACGTATATTTGAAAATGAGGGTGTTTCCATAGGAATGAAAGAAACTGTCTGTTTACAGATCCTGTTACAACAGAATAGACCTATTGTACCTACCTTCTTTCCACAGACTGCTTTTCCTTTAGGAGATCATTTAGTTTGTGCTCTAGATTATCACACTTCTCAATTGTTTCTTTAAACTTGGTCTTCATGTTGTTAATCTGAGAGAGCAAACAGAAATCAGATTCATTTCACAAAGGTAATGTGGTGTGCTCTTTGGGGCTAACATCATATTTTCCCCCCTAATTATATGTATGTAACTTTGACAAATCAAAATTAGAAAAGGTGAGATATAGCAGTTTCCAGACAGGGAAAAAATATAAAGAAAAGGTGAGGTAATCATTTGAAAGAATTTCTGTAATAGGATTAAAAATGCCGGGAGATCTTTTTTTTTTTTCTTTTTTTGAGATGGAGTCTCGCTCTGCCTCCCAGGCTGAAGTGCAGTAGCACGATCTCGGCTCACTACAATCTCCGCCTCCTCGGTTCAAGCGATTCTCCTGCCTCAGCCTCCTGAGTAGCTAGGATTACAGGCACATGCCACCATGCCTGGCTAATTTTTGTATTTTTAGTAGAGATGTGTTTTCACCACGTTAGCCAGGCTGGTTTTGAACTCCTGACCTCAGGTGATCCACCAGCCTCGGCCTCCCAAAGTGCTAGGACTACAGGTGCCTGCCACCATGCCCAGCTAATTTTTGTATTTTTAGTAGAGACAGGGTTTCACCATGTTGGCCAGGCTGGTCTCAAACACCTAACCTCAGGTGATCCACTTGCCTCAGCCTCCCAAAATGCTGGGATGACAGGCGTGAGCCACTGTGCCCAGCCTAATTTTTTCTTTTATTTTTTTTGAGACGGAGTCTCGCTCTGTCGCCCAGGCTGGAGTGCAGTGGTGCGATCTCGGCTCACTGCAAGCTCCGCCTCCCAGGTTCACGCCATTCTCCTGCCTCAGCCTCCTGAGTAGCTGGGACTACAGGCGCCCGCCACCACGCCTGGCTGATTTTTTGTATTTTTAGTAGAGATGGGGTTTCACCGTGTTAGCCAGGATGGTCTCGATCCCCTGACCTCGTGATCCGCCTGCCTCGGCCTCCCAAAGTGCTGGGATTACAGGCTTGAGCCACCGCGCCCGGCAATTTTTGTAATTTTTAGTAGAGATGCCATGTTGGCCAGGTTCGTCTCAAACTCCTGACCTCAAGTGATCTGCTCACTTTGGCCTCTCAAAGTGCTGGGATTACAGGTATGAGCCACCGCACCTGACCTAATTTTTGTATTTTTTGTAGAGACAAACATTGGTAATATAAGAAACTTGTGACAGTTGACTCTAGTCATTTATTTTTTCCAATTCCCAATAATTTTTTCAAGTATCATGAAGCCACATGGAACATAAGCAGTCTGTGTTCTTTTGAGTCTATTTATAAAATCAATATACATAGACTAATTCATATTACACAGCCTTAAAAACATAAGAGAATTTAAAAATTCTGATGTATAACATGTCAGATGGCAGCAATCCTATCCCAGAGTATTTTGGAGTCTGGCTAGGTAGATACTGGAAGATCTACCTAGCCTGTGTGAAGATCTGCAAACTTGGGAATTTCCTCAACTCCACTGGTCTAAGGACACTGGCAAAAGATTAGGTGGGAAGGCAAAGTCGGGAGGCTGGGTGAACCACAAGGCAATATAACAGGAACTAAAAGTGGCTGAGAATTTAGGTCATACAGCCCAGGGATCAGCTGGATCTTTCTTTTTAATCATTTTCCATACAGCCTGCCTAGCAAGTCTCTAATAGCACTAGCTTTAATAATAATAATAACAATAATAATAATAATAATAATAATAATAATA
>NW_022311955.1:0-1481 GCF_002776525.5 Piliocolobus tephrosceles | reverse complement strand
ATTTTAGTATGATTAATAAGTAGATGATTTTTTTTTTAAAAAAAAAATAATAACATAAAGCATAAACCTAGGTGGATTACTAATTATATGATCTCATATATGACACATACAAACGTGAGTGTATATGTAGGAAATAAATGCGCAAACCAACCACGCACATATAAAGTAAATGTTTATGTATATATATATATAAATATATACACCATGTTCTGATCTAGTAGAATTTTATTACATTTGTTTATATCTATTAATTGTTAGCACTTTCGTTAAAAAACTCATCTCTATATATGTCTGTTTCATTATGATTACTAATTTTTAGTGATTTGTTATATGCTCTTTTTTTTTTAAATGATAATAATAATTTGCCTATAAGATTAAATTTAACAAGAATAAAAATGGTAACAATTAGAAGTGTAAATATTATACCTATCATTACATATAGGATTATTGTTTGTGTATTTGTATCTATAAGATCTTTATCTCTGTGATGTTTATCACCGCTGTATATTTTTTCAAAATCTTCGTATACATATTCTACTTTTATACCATTATCATATAAAGTTACAGAATTAATATTATTTAACTCAATAAATTCTTCTTCATTTAATTCTAGCTCAGATACTATTTTTGAATATTTAATATCAAAATTTTTTGCTTCTTGTCCTGCTTTTTCTTCTTCTTGTTTTGATTTAAGTGATATAAAATTAGCATGGTTCACAGTTGTTTGATACTTTTTATGATTTAATTGTATATTGGAATTTATTTTATATATAGACATGGGTGTACTCTTTTGAACATTTTGCATATAACTTTTCATACCATTTCCAACTGATAAATAATCATCTACTTTATTAGTATCAGCGATGTTATTATTATTATTAGTAGCATATACATTATTATTTTTGTTAATATCTAACATGTGTAAATTAATCAGTTTTTTTATTTTTATTTCATCTGGCTTTTCCATAGTTTCTCCATCATCTTTATTTTTGCTCTCTTCGTCACTTTTTTTGTCACTCTCTTCGTCACTTTTTTTGTCACTCTCTTCGCCACTCTCCTTTTTAACTTTTTCGATTTTGTTAATTTCCTTTTTGTTTTTATCTCCTATTACATCTTCTATTACATCTTCCATTACTTCTTCCTGCTTATTTTTTTTTTCGCTTAAGTTACTATCAACATCACCTTCATTTATATTATCTAATATATCCGAATCAATACCATCACCTAAAGATGTAATAACATCATCACTTAAAATGCGATTATTTATATTCCAAAAATTATAGCTGGTTTCATTTTTTAAAACATAATTTACCGTGTTATAATCAATATTTCCACATGAGTTACCAAAAGCACATAGCTCAGATAACAATTTGCCAATATTAGCTTCTATTTTAACCAACAAAATAGAAAAGATTAAAAATATATACTTTGCATTCAAAATATTCATAATTAAATACTTCTATTAGTTTCTTCGTTCGTTT
>NW_022311953.1:0-1213 GCF_002776525.5 Piliocolobus tephrosceles | reverse complement strand
AAAGACTTTCTCTTTTTTTTTTTTTTTTTTTTGAGATGGAGTCTCACTCTGTCACCTAGGCTGGAGTGCAGTGGCGCGATATTGGCTCACTGAAACCTCTGCTTCCTGTGTTCAAGCAAATTCTCATGCCTCAGCCTCCCGAGTAGCTGAGATTACAGATATGTGCCACCATGCCCAGTTAAATTTTTTTTTTGTATTTTTAGTAGAGATGGGGTTTCACCATTTTGGCCAGGCTGATCTCGGACTCCTGACCTCAGGGGATCTGCCCTCCTCGGCCTCCCAAAGTGCTGGGATTACAGGCGTAAGCCACCGCTCCTGGCCAATAAATCTTCTTAATAATTAACAGAATAAGTAGTCAGTCAATATCAGCAGCGACATAGTAGACATGAGCAACACTACTAGCAAATTAAACGTTACTAACATTTGTAGAATACTCCTTCAACAGCAGAATACACATTATTTTCAAGTGCACATAGAACGCCTACAAACGTATATTCTGGGCCATTGACAGGATTCAATACATTAAAAAGGGGCTCAAGTCAAATGAGAAATGTTCTCTGACCACATTGGAACTAAATTTGAACTAAATAACGGAAAGATTCTTGTGAAATCCTCAAATAAAGGGCTTCTACAAAAATCCTACATCTAACATCATACTTAATGGTGAAAAACAATGCTTTCCTCGTAAGAGCTAGAATAAGACAGGAATATCTACTCTTATCGCTTCTCTTCAATATTGTACCCAAAGTTCTAACTGGCTTCACCAGTGAATTCTAGCAAACATTTAAACAGGAAAAAAACACTAATCCTAGGCCAGGCACAGTGACTTACACCTGTAATCCCATCATTTTAGGAGGCCAAGGCAGGAAGACTGCTTGAGCCCCAGAGTTTGAGACCAGCCTGGACAAAACAGCCAGACCCCATCTCTACAACAAATTTAAAAATTAGCCAAGTGTGGTGGTGCACACCTGTGGTCCCAGTTATTCAGAAGGTTGAGGTGAAAGGATTGCTTGAGCCCAGGACGTTAAGGCTGTAGTGAGCCATGTTCACACCACTGCACTCCAGCCTGGGCAACAGAGTGAGAACATGTCTCAAAAACAAAAAAACACCAATCCTATACAAACTTTTCTGGAAAAGATATCACAGACCTGAGGTTGCACAAATAGTATAAGGAGGAATTTATTGCATCAGAAATAATTTTACATGAAGGAAT
>NW_022311951.1:0-5479 GCF_002776525.5 Piliocolobus tephrosceles | reverse complement strand
CAGCTAAAGGAGTAGAAGCCTGTGAAACGCGAACGACTCTGTCTGACCGCTTTGAAGAGAGCAGTGGATCTCCCAACACGGAGGTTGAGATCTGAGAAGGGGCAGTCTGCCTGCTCAAGTGGGTCACTGACCCCTGAGTAGCCTAACTGGGAGACATCCCCCACTAGGGGCAGTCTGACACCCCACACCTCACAGGGTGGAGTACACCCCTGAGAGGAAGCTTCCAAAGCAAGAATCAGACAGGTGCACTCGCTGTTCAGCAATATTCTATCTTCTGCAACCTCTGCTGCTGATACCCAGGCAAACAGGGTCTGGAGTGGACCTCAAGCAATCTCCAACAGACCTATAGCTGAGGGTCCTGACAGTCAGAAGGAAACCTATCAAACAGGAAGGACACCTATATCAAAACCCCATCAGTACGTCACCATCATCAAAGACCAGTGACAGATAAAACCACAAAGATGGGGAAAAAGCAGGGCAGAAAAGCTGGAAATTCAAAAAATAAGAGCGCATTTCCTCCTGCAAAGGAGCACAGCCCATCGCCAGCAACGAATCAAAGCTGGTCAGAGAATGATTTTGATGAGATGAGAGAAGAAGGCTTCAGTCCATCAAACCTCTCAGAGCTAAAGGAGGAATTACGTACCCAGCGCAAAGAAACTAAAAATCTTGAAAAAAAAGTGGAAGAACTGACAGCTAGACTAATTAATGCAGAGAAGGTCATAAACGAAATGACAGAGGTGAAAACCATGACACGAGAAATACGTGACAAATGCACAAGCTTCAGTAACTGACTCGATCAACTGGAAGAAAGAGTATCAGCGATTGAGGATCAAATGAATGAAATGAAGCGAGAAGAGAAACCAAAAGAAAAAAGAAGAAAAAGAAATGAACAAAGCCTGCAAGAAGTATGGGATTATGTCAAAAGACCAAATCTACGTCTGATTGGGGTGCCTGAAAGTGAGGGGGAAAATGGAACCAAATTGGAAAACACTCTACAGGATATCATCCAGGAGAACTTCCCCAACCTAGCAGGCCAGGCCAACATTTAAATTCAGGAAATACAGAGAATGCCACAAAGATACTCCTCCAGAAGAGCAACTCCAAGACACATAATTGCCAGATTCACCAAAGTTGAAATGAAGGAAAAAATCTTAAGGGCAGCCAGAGAGAAAGGTCGGGTTACCCACAAAGGGAAGCCCATCAGACTGACAGCAGATCTCTCGGCAGAAACTCTACAAGCCAGAAGAGAGTGGGGGCCAATATTCAACGTTCTTAAAGAAAAGAATTTTAAACCCAGAATTTCATATCCAGCCAAACTAAGTTTCATAAGTGAAGGAGAAATAAAATTCTTCACAGATAAGCAAATGCTTAGAGATTTTGTCACCACCAGGCCTGCCTTACAAGAGACCCTGAAGGAAGCCCTAAACATGGAAAGGAACAACTGGTACCAGCCATTGCAAAAACATGCCAAAATGTAAAGACCATCGAGCCTAGGAAGAAACTGCATCAACTAATGAGCAAAATAACCAGTTAATATCATAATGGCAGGATCAAGATCACACATAACAATATTAACCTTAAATGTAAATGGACTAAATGCTCCAATTAAAAGACACAGACTGGCAAACTGGATAAAGAGTCAAGACCCATCAGTCTGCTGTCTTCAGGAGACCCATCTCACATGCAGAGACATACATAGGCTCAAAATAAAAGGATGGAGGAAGATCTACCAAGCAAATGGAGAACAAAAAAAAGCAGGGGTTGCAATCCTAGTCTCTGATAAAACAGACTTTAAACCATCAAAGATCAAAAGAGACAAAGAAGGCCATTACATAATGGTAAAGGGATCAATCCAACAGGAAGAGCTAACTATCCTAAATATATATGCACCTAATACAGGAGCACCCAGATTCATAAAGCAAGTCCTTAGAGACTTACAAAGAGACTTAGACTCCCATACAATAATAATGGGAGACTTCAACACTCCACTGTCAACATTAGACAGATCAACGAGACAGAAAGTTAACAAGGATATCCAGGAATTGAACTCATCTCTGCACCAAGCGGACCTAATAGACATCTATAGAACTCTCCACCCCAAGTCAACAGAATATACATTCTTCTCAGCACCACATCACACTTATTCCAAAATTGACCACATAATTGGAAGTAAAGCACTCCTCAGCAAATGTAAAAGAACAGAAATTATAACAAACTGTCTCTCTGACCACAGTGCAATCAAACTAGAACTCAGGACTAAGAAACTCAATCAAAACCGCTCAACTACATGGAAACTGAACAACCTGCTCCTGAATGACTACTGGGTACATAACGAAATGAAAGCAGAAATAAAGATGTTCTTTGAATCCAATGAGAACAAAGATACAACATACCAGAATCTCTGGGACACATTTAAAGCAGTGTGTAGAGGGAAATTTATAGCACTAAGTGCCCACAAGAGAAAGCAGGAAAGATCTAAAATTGACACTCTAACATCACAATTAAAAGAACTAGAGAGGCAAGAGCAAACACATTCAAAAGCTAGCAGAAAGCAAGAAATAACTAAGATCAGAGCAGAACTGAAGGAGATAGAGACACAAAAAACCCTCCAAAAAATCAATGAATCCAGGAGTTGGTTTTTTGAAAAGATCAACAAAATTGACAGACCGCTAGCAAGGCTAATAAAGAAGAAAAGAGAGAGGAATCAAATAGACACAATAAAAAATGATAAAGGGGATATCACCACCGACCCCACAGAAATACAAACTACCATCAGAGAATACTATAAACACCTCTACGCAAATCAACTAGAAAATCTAGAAGAAATGGATAATTTCCTGGACACGTACACTCTTCCAAGACTAAACCAGGAAGAAGTTGAATCCCTGAATAGACCAATAGCAGCCTCTGAAATTGAGGCAACAATTAATAGCCTACCCACCAAAAAAAGCCCAGGACCAGATGGATTCACAGCTGAATTCTACCAGAGGTACAAGGAGGAGCTGGTACCATTCCTTCTGAAACTATTCCAATCAATAGAAAAAGAGGGAATCCTCCCTAACTCATTTTATGAGGCCAGCATCATCCTGATACCAAAGCCTGGCAGAGACACAACAAAAAAAGAGAATTTTAGACCAATCTCCCTGATGAACATCGATGCAAAAATCCTCAATAAAATACTGGCAAACCGGATTCAGCAGCACATCAAAAAGCTTATCCACCATGATCAAGTGGGCTTCATCCCTGGGATGCAAGGCTGGTTCAACATTCGCAAATCAATCAACGTAATCCAGCATATCAACAGAACCAAAGACAAGAACCACATGATTATCTCAATAGATGCAGAAAAGGCTTTTGACAAAATTCAACAGCCCTTCATGCTAAAAACGCTCAACAAATTCGGTATTGATGGAACGTACCTCAAAATAATAAGAGCTATTTATGACAAACCCACAGCTAATATCATACTGAATGGGCAAAAACTGGAAAAGTTCCCTTTGAAAACTGGCACAAGACAGGGATGCCCTCTCTCACCACTCCTATTCAACATAGTGTTGGAAGTTCTGGCTAGGGCAATCAGGCAAGAGAAAGAACTCAAGGGTATTCAGTTAGGAAAAGAGGAAGTCAAATTGTCCCTGTTTGCAGATGACATGATTGTGTATTTAGAAAACCCCATCGTCTCAGCCCAAAATCTTCTTAAGCTGATAAGCAACTTCAGCAAAGTCTCAGGATACAAAATTAATGTGCAAAAATCACAAGCATTCTTATACACCAGTAACAGACAAGCAGAGAGCCAAATCAGGAATGAACTTCCATTCACAATTGCTTCAAAGAGAATCAAATACCTAGGAATCCAACTTACAAGGGATGTAAAGGACCTCTTCAAGGAGAACTACAAACCACTGCTCAGTGAAATCAAAGAGGACACAAACAAATGGAAGAACATACCATGCTCATGGATAGGCAGAATCAATATTGTGAAAATGGCCATACTGCCCAAGGTAATTTATAGATTCAATGCCATCCCCATCAAGCTACCAATGAGTTTCTTCACCGAATTGGAAAAAACTGCTTTAAAGTTCATATGGAACCAAAAAAGAGCCCGCATTGCCAAGACAATCCTAAGTCAAAAGGACAAAGCCGGAGGCGTCACGCTACCTGACTTCAAACTATATTACAAGGCTACAGTAACCAAAACAGCATGGTACTGGTACCAAAACAGAGATATAGACCAATGGAACAGAACGGAGCCTTCAGAAATAATGCCACACATCTACAACCATCTGATATTTGACAAACCTGAGAAAAACAAGAAATGGGGAAAGGATTCCCTATTTAATAAATGGTGCTGGGAAAATTGGCTAGCCATAAGTAGAAAGCTGAAACTGGATCCTTTCCTTACTCCTTATACGAAGATTAATTCAAGATGGATTAGAGACTTAAATGTTAGACCTAATACCATAAAAACCCTAGAAGAAAATCTAGGTAGTACCATTCAGGACATAGGCATGGGCAAGGACTTCATGTCTAAAACACCAAAAGCAACGGCAGCAAAAGCCAAAATTGACAAATGGGATCTAATTAAACTAAAGAGCTTCTGCACAGCAAAAGAAACTACCATCAGAGTGAACAGGCAACCTACAGAATGGGAGAAAATTTTTGCAATCTACTCATCTGACAAAGGGCTAATTTCCAGAATCTACAAAGAACTCAAGCAAATATACAAGAAAAAAACAAACAACCCCATCCAAAAGTGGGGAAAGGATATGAACAGACATTTCTCAAAAGAAGACATTCATACAGCCAACAGACACATGAAAAAATGCTCATCATCACTGGCCATCAGAGAAATGCAAATCAAAACCACAATGAGATACCATCTCACACCAGTTACAATGGCAATCATTAAAAAATCAGGAAACAATAGGTGTTGGAGAGGATGTGGAGAAATAGGAACACTTTTACACTGTTGGTGGGATTGTAAACTAGTTCAACCATTATGGAAAACAGTATGGCGATTCCTCAAGGATCTAGAACTAGATGTACCATATGACCCAGCCATCCCACTACTGGGTATATACCCAAAGGATTATAAATTATGCTACTACAAAGACACATGCACATGTATGTTTATTGTGGCACTATTCACAATAGCAAAGACTTGGAATCAACCCAAATGTCCATCAGTGACAGACTGGATTAAGAAAATGTGGCACATATACACCATGGAATACTATGCAGCCATAAAAAAGGATGAGTTTGCGTCCTTTGTAGAGACATGGATGCAGCTGGAAACCATCATTCTTAGCAAATTATCACAAGAAGAGAAAACCAAACACCGCATGTTCTCACTCATAGGTGGGAACTGAACAATGAGCTCACTTGGACTCGGGAAGGGGAACATCACACACTGGGGCCTATCATGGGGAGGGGGGAGGGGGGAGGGATTGCATTGGGGAGTTATACCTGATATAAATGA
>NW_022311950.1:0-4433 GCF_002776525.5 Piliocolobus tephrosceles | reverse complement strand
AAGAAAATGTGGCACATATACACCATGGAATACTATGCAGCCATAAAAAAGGATGAGTTTGCGTCCTTTGTAGAGACATGGATGCAGCTGGAAACCATCATTCTTAGCAAATTATCACAAGAAGAGAAAACCAAACACCGCATGTTCTCACTCATAGGTGGGAACTGAACAATGAGCTCACTTGGACTTGGGAAGGGGAACATCACACACTGGAGCCTATCATGGGGAGGAGCCTATCTCCCCATGATAGGCACACATGGAGCCTATCTCCCCATGATAGGCTCCAGGGAGGGATTGCATTGGGGAGTTATGCCTGATATAAATGATGAATTGATGGGTGCTGACGAGTTGATGGGTGCAGCACACCAACATGGCACAAGTATACATATGTAATAAACCTGCACGTTATGCACATGTACCCTAGAACTTAAAGTATAGTAAAAAATAATAATAATAATAATTTGCCATTGCCTTTGCTGTCCCTGTTATATCCTCATACAATTTTTGTTACAATACCAGTTGTTTTTAAATGTGTTATGTCACAGAAACAACCAAATTTCTTTCTCAGTTGTGTTATTTTTATAATGAACCCTCAGCAGATCTTTAATCACACCTGAGGTGGTTTGGCTATGTGTCCCCACCCGAATCTCAACTCAAATTGAAGTGCCCCTATTTTGAGGGAGGGACCTGGTTGGAAGTGATTGAATCATGGGTGTGGTTTTCCCCATGTTGTTTTCCTGAGAGTGAGGGAGTTCTCATGAGATCTGATGGTTTTAAAAGTGGCAATTTCCCTGCTTTCTTTCTCCAGCTGCCTTGTGAAAAAGGTGGTTGCTACTTCACCTTCTTCAATAAATGTAACTCTCCTGAGGCCTCCCAAGCATTGCAGAACTCTATGTCAATTAAGCCTCTTTTATTTATAAATCACCCAGTCTCAGGTAGTATCTTAATGGCAGTGTGAAAACAGGCTAATAAAACACTCATTTTATTTTATCTATAGATAATTTTTATTTTATTATAATGCTATCCTGAAAACTCATTCAATCAGTTACAGGATGGATTGTTTGTGCCCAACAAAAATAAGTTTTCTCAGAAAACCATGTAGAGGACTTTGCCATTTACTCTGGAGAACAAGATTCTGTTTGTCTTAAATAACTTTGAGACCATCCAGCCAGAAAGTCAGTATATCCAGAATTCTAGTCAATAAGTTGATGGGCTTATGGAACTGCTAACCTAACATCAAGCAAAGCAAGAATTAGTTGCATGGGACTGAATAAATTGATGAGAATTATTATGGCTTTTGTTTAAAATATTACTAAAAGTTGATGCTTTTGTTTGTATAAAAATGATGTCTTTCTACTTTCTCTTCAACTGTCTATAACTCATTAGACTTTAGTAGATTACAATTTTGTAAAGAGAAATAAAATTTTTGACTTATTAAAGGCCTATGTGATCAATTATCATTCTTTCTGCACTTATGTATTTAATTATTAATTAGGTAAAATCTAATGAGATCAAGCTTATTTTGTAAGTGAGAATGATAATGTTGATTATATTTTATTAAGTATGGAGTTGAATGTATGGAGAAATTTTATATTTTAACAGAAAATACACTTTTTTGTTATTCAATTCTATTCACGTTCATTGCTTTTTAGTTGTTTGGGACTTTTTTTGTAATAAACCTACCTACAAATTATATGGAAACTTTCATCTTGGACACTCTGTCTGTTCTTACTGAATTCTCAGTAATTTTAATTTCTTTGAATGTCTGGATAAAACTCTCCACATCAACTTTTCTCCAAACCTCCTGAGCTGGTGCCACTGGGAACAAATTTTGACTTTCCAGATTCTTATTGAAACTTTAGATTTTCTTGTAGCTTACCTTTCTACAAGGATATAAAGTATCCCTGCAACTTGAATGTAAATTATGTGATATAAACTTCAAAGGACTAATAACTGTAGCAGGCAATAAATAGACAACTTTCATGACAAGAGCTGCTGCTGTATGGATAACTCAGGAATTTAACTAATGTCCCACATATTCCGTGCTCTGTTCAAAGGTATAATCATGACTGTGAACAACCTTATGGAAACCTCACTGATGTACATGCCATTACCAAAAGCATTAGAAACTGCAAACTATCTGTCAGATTTCCACTACTGCCCTCACCTTACCATCTAAAGATGATTTAAGCTTAATGTCTAGAAATCTTGACTGGCTCCTCTTCATACTCTCCATACTCAAAAACTAGGTTTACAGGTTTAGCTCCAAGAGAAATTCCTTGAATTTATTTTGTGCTTTGATAAAATTTCCTTATGAAATAACTGATTGCTCATATCATAAAGCAAACATCCTCTACATCCAAACTTTGACAGATGATTCAGCTTCTCCTTAATAAAGAAAAAGTAAACCAATAAAAAATTTACTTATACTGTTAAAAGATGTTTCTTTTTTTTTGAATAAAAAGTATAAACGTAAAAAAATCCTTCTTAGTTTGACATTAGTTAGACTTCTGAGCACTCCGTTTATCTAAGACTCATCTCCAGCCACAAATTTGGTATGATTTTAACAATAATGACAATCAAGTTTAGCAAGAACTCCCTTACATGAGACATACAATCAAATTTTTCTTAATAAAGTTTTATCCACTTATCTTCTTTATCTGCTTATTCACAATAAGTCTCCAGCTCTCTTTACTGTACTCAGAGTGGAGATTAATCTTTCTTTCCTACTGTAATAGTATTAACCTCTACAGCAATTATATTTAATAAAATCATATTTTATGTTTTTAACAGGCCTATGGTAATAGTTTTTTATTTTTAAGATCTAAAGACATACATAGATAGAAAGTAAAAAGATAAAAAACATATTCCATGGAAATAGCAACCAAAAGAAACTTAATGTGGCCATAAAAATATTAGAAAAAATATACCTTACTCTAAACTGGTTACAAGAAAACAAAGGACATTTTTTATTGATAAAATAGAGTTGTTGTACAAAAAGATATAACAATTATTAACATAGAAGCACTTAGCACAAGAGCTCCTAAATATAGAAAGAAAATATTAAGATAATAGAAGAGAGAAATATATATCTTTATAATAATAGTTGGAGATTTCAATACCTTTCAATAATAAATAGAACAACAAGAATTAGGAGGGGCGGAGCAAGATGGCCGAATAGGAACAGCTTCAGTCTCCATCTCCCAGCGCGAGCGACACAGAAGACCGGTGATTTCTGCATTTTCAACTGAAGTACTGGGGTCATCTCACGCGGGAGTGCCGGACAATTGGTGCTGGTCAGCTGCTGCAGCCCGACCAGCGAGAGCTGAAGCAGGGCGAGTCATCGCCTCACCTGGGAAGCACGAGGGGGAAGGGAGTCCCTTTTCCTAGCCAGGGAAACTGAGACACACAACACCTGGAAAATCGGGTAACTCCCACCCCAATACTGCGCTGTGACACCAGCACACTGGAGATTATATCCCACACCTGGCCGGGAGGGTCCCACGCCCACGGAGCCTCCCTCCTTGCTAACACAGCAGTCTGCGGCAATCTAACCGCAAGGCAGCAGCGAGGCTGGGGGAGGGGCGCCCGCCATCGCTGAGGCTTAAGTAGGTAAATAAAGCCGCTGGGAAGCTCGAACTGGGTGGAGCTCACAGCAGCTCAAGGAAACCTGCCTGTCTCTGTAGACTCTGCCTCTGGGGACAGGGCTCAGCTAAAGCAGCAGAGGCCTGTCCAGAAGCGAACGACTCTGTCTGACAGCTTTGAAGAGAGCAGTAGATCTCCCAACACGGAGGTTGAGATCTGAGAAGGGGCAGTCTGCCTGCTCAAGTGGGTCACTGACCCCTGAGTAGCCTAACTGGGAGACATCCCCCACTAGGGGCAGTCTGACACCCCACACCTCACAGGGTGGAGTACACCCCTAAGAGGAAGCTTCCAAAGCAAGAATCAGACAGGTGCACTCGCTGTTCAGCAATATTCTATCTTCTGCAACCTCTGCTGCTGATACCCAGGCAAACAGGGTCTGGAGTGGACCTCAAGCAATCTCCAACAGACCTATAGCTGAGGGTCCTGACTGTCAGAAGGAAAACTATCAAACAGGAAGGACACCTATACCAAAACCCCATCAGTACGTCACCATCATCAAAGACCAGAGACAGATAAAACCACAAAGATGGGGAAAAAGCAGGGCAGAAAAGCTGGAAATTCAAAAAATAAGGGCGCATCTCCTCCTGCAAAGGAGCACAGCCCATCGCCAGCAACGGATCAAAGCTGTTCAGAGAATGACCTTGATGAGATGAGAGAAGAAGTCTTCAGTCCATCAAACCTCTCAGAGCTAAAGGAGGAATTACGTACCCAGCGCAAAGAAACTAAAAATCTTGAAAAAAGAGTGGAAGAATTGACAGCTAGACTAATTAATGCAGAGAAGGTCATAA
>NW_022311948.1:0-1425 GCF_002776525.5 Piliocolobus tephrosceles | reverse complement strand
GATCCAACTGGGAGGTGAAGTGTGAGTGAGTGTGAGGAGGAACCAGTGGGCTTCCGGAGGGTCGCGTGATAGGTGACTCAGAGTGAGAAGGGCCTCTAAGTCGTCGTCCTTTTCATGTGGCGCCGCGCCCATGGAACTTCCTGTCTTGTCAAGGCCACAACTAGGGAGGAAAGAGGGTTGAGGAGTGGAGGGGCTCAGGTGAAGCTGAGGCGATGCTGGGGTGCTGCTGCAGGTATCCGAGTCCCAGATGCACCTGGAACCCCGACAGAAGATTCTAGAGTCCCCGACGGGACCAGGGGAGGGACGGCATGAGGGATATGGAAGGGTCCTTAGGACGGGGAATGCTGCGGGCTAGTGACTGCAGCCCCAAGATCTGTAGAGTGCCTGATACAGTGTCCTGTGAGGAGTGCCCACTGCTGTGTAGCAAATTCTTAACTCCACTGTGGAGATTCCAATGGGTGGGGCTCTGAGTTCCTAAAAAAGTGATTTTGGTGGTGGCGGAAAGTGGGCCTAGCAAATCATTATGTGACAAAATTCGTGGTCACTTCAGTTTTAATTCTCTAGCTATAATTTCCTACTTGTCTCCCTGATGGAGTGTCCAGTTGTGAAACCAACCTCATGGGAAATACCCTGTGGTTTTTGCCAGGAGCCTTAAGACATTGCTCAGCTAGATAGACCTACTTAAGTGGCTTTGCAAGGATTCGATTCAAAAGTTGCACACACTTATAATTACCACGGGACTTTTGGAGAATTTCTAAATAAAATTAAAAAATGACCAAGTTAACATTTGACCATGAAAGTGGTCGAATCTAGCTGTCCTGTCAAGTGCATTTTCCCAATCACAGTATTCTGCTTGCAGAGTGAAATATGTGTTGACGAGGAAGATCAACACATAGGCCTATAACAAGAAGTTCACAACCTCCTGTGCTCATCGTGCCTCTGCTTGTGAATGTCTTAACATTCGACATTTCTCTTACCAGAAAGTTATTTTTCTGATAGTGTTGTTGGACTATCAGGACGGTAGTCCATTGTTTATGGTCTCCCATTTATAATGGTCAGTCATGCTGATAAAAAATGATCATAGCATCCCATGAAGGAAAGATTCGTCCAGAGAATTATATTTGGGTTTTGTGTGGATGGATGATCATGTGTGCCCAGATTTTGTCCATAACTTCCTCCTCATGCTTATTCAGAACAGATTACACACATTCATCCCAACATAGATTAAAACAGCTTCTAAAGTCCTTGAGGATATCTGTTCTTGGGGAACCTCTGTGAGGAAAGAATAATGTTATGAAGAATAGGTATACGGCTTAGTGTTGGATAAATGTCTCTAGATATTTATGTATTCTGTATATTTATATTATTGACGTGTATTAATAACAAAACTTTTTATCTGCACATACACACACACACACACACACA
>NW_022311947.1:0-1222 GCF_002776525.5 Piliocolobus tephrosceles | reverse complement strand
AGGCTATGAGCTTCTCCCCTGTGACAGACTTCCCAGCAAAAGTGGAATCCATTACTTTCCCTTCTATATTCTTTAGCACAGGAAGGAATGTTGGGAAAAGTGACATTGATTGCATTGCCTGGTTTAAGGCTTCCTGCAACCAAGAATGTGAAGGCATTTCCTTTGCCATGATGCAGCCATCATAGTGTTTGGGCAGGTACACAGGAAGGGTTAGAACTATTATAACTTACACACAGTGGGAGGATAGTAGAGTGATATGTAGTGTTACCTGGCACCTTAGTCCAATGTGTGTCATTAATGAGGGACCCCACTGTGGGTAAGTCAATCCCTCCTAGCCCAGCAGTTATGTTATTAGAGGCTGGGAAGGTGGTCTGCTCAGGAAGCAGGCCGGAAAAAAGGTGGATCTAAGAGATGAGCCCAATAGAATGTAGCAGGTATAGGTTGCAAGCAAAGTGAGAGCATAAAAAGGATCAACACCCTATGTGAGTTGCAATGTACAATAGAGAGCATAACGAGGAACAAATTATCTGGAGTGAATGGTGTTTGTGTCCAGAGCAGGATTCACTCAGCCTCCTGAATTGTCTTCTTCAGCATCCCCCAGGTAATGTCTGGGGCTTGTGTCATCCTAAGGAGCTGCATCATCTGGAGCTGCCTGTCCTGCAGGGTCATTTTCTTCATTTCTGGTACCGGGATGGGTCCTAGCCACGCCACGGTATGGTTTGATGTGTCCTGCTGGAATCCAAAGAGGACTTGAGAGGATGTGAACAGAAGCATATCCTCTTCACCATGTTAGCAAATCACTTGAACTACACCATATATTACGTTTACATCTTTTCATAAAATTGTGGGTTTTATTCTTGAGAGGTTTTAGCAAAGTGCTTTTCTACAGCTGATTGAAATTTATCATGTAAGTTTTTAAAAATTAATGGTAAATAAGGCTTGTGCCAATAGTTTTGCAGGTTCCTTACACCCCCCCCCCTTTTTTTGTTTTTTGTTTTGTTTTGTTTTCTGAGCATATTTTTAAGGATGCAATGGACATGTTTTACTATGGCCTGTCCTTGGGGGTTATACGGGATGCCTGTGGAATGTTGAATGTTCCATGTGTGACAAAATTGTTGAAGTTGTGAGCTGGCATAAGCCGGACCATTGTCAGTTTTAATTTTTGTGAGCTGCCCCATAAACACAAAGTTAAAAGATGATGTTTAATGACATATTGGGTGGA
>NW_022311946.1:1414-3557 GCF_002776525.5 Piliocolobus tephrosceles | reverse complement strand
AGAGACAAAGGAGGAAGTGCTACATACTTTTAAACAACCAGATCATGGGAGAACTCAATGACATAAGAACAGAAAGCAAAAAAATCTGCTCCTATGATTGAATCATCTACCATCAGGTCCCTTCCCCAACACTGGAAACTACAATTCAATATGAGATTTCCAAGGGGACACAGAGACAAACTGGATCATTTAGCACCCGGCCCCTCCCAAATTTCATTTTCTTCTCCCATTTCAAAATAAAATCATGCCTTCTCAACAGTCACCCAAAGGCTTAACTCATTCTAGCATTAACTCAAAAGTCCAAATCCAAAGTCTCATCTGAGACAAGGCAAGTCTCTTTCACCTGTGAGTCTATAAAATCAATAACAAGTTAGTTATTCCCAAGATACAATAGGGATACAGGCATTGAGTAAATGGTCCCATTCTAAATGGGAAAAATTGTCCAAAACAAAGCAGCTACAGACCCCATGTACGTCTGAAACCCAGCAGGATGGTCATTAAATATCCAAGGTCCCAAATAATCTCCTTTGACTCCATGTCTGACATCCAGGTCACACTAATGCAAGGGGTGTAATCCCAAGGCTTTGGGTAGCTCTACTCCTGTGGCTCTGCAGGGTACAGCACCACAGCTGCTTTCACAGTCTCTCATTGAGTGCCTGTGGTTTTTCCAGGAACATGATGGAAGCTGTTGGTGGATCTACAATTTTGGGGTCTGGAGGCCAGTGGCTCTCTTCTCAGAGCTCCACTAGGTAGTGCCCCAGTGAAAACTCTGTGTGGGGGTTCCAACCCCACATTTCTGTTGTGCACTGCCCTAGTACAGGTTTAACATGAGGGTTCCACCCCTGCAGTAGATTTTAGCCTGTACATCCAGGAATTTCCATACATCTTTTAAAATCTAGGTGGAGGCTCCCAAGCATCAACTCTTGCCCTCTGTGCACCCACAGGCTCAACACCAAGTGGAAGCTTCCAGGGCATGGTGCTTGCCTCCTCTGAAGCAATGGCCCGAGTTGTACCTTTGCCCCTTTCAGCTGCAGTGGGAGGTGGAGTAGCTACAACACAGGCTGCCATCTCCTGAGGCCCTGGGCTGTCCCATGAAACCATTGTTTCCTCCTACTTCTCCAGGCCTGTGATGGTATGGGCTACCCTGAAGGTCTCTGAAATGTCTTGGAGGCATTTCTTTCATTGTCTTGGCTATTAACATTTGGTACCTCTTATGCAAATTTCTGCAGCTGGCTTAAATTCTTACCTAGAAAATGGGTTTTTCTTTACAACCACATGGTCAGGCAGCAAATTCTCTACACTTTTGTGCTCTGTTTCCCTTTAAAATATAAGTGGTAGTTTCAGATAATCTCTTTGTTCATGCAAACTAACATGTGCTATTAGAAGCAGACAGGCCACATCTTGAATGCTTTGCCACTTCGAAATTTCTTCCATGAGAATTATCTCTCTCAAGTTTAAAGTTCCACAGATCTCTAGAACAGGGGCACAATGTTGTCGGTCTCTTTGCTAAAGCATAGCAAGAGTGATCGTTGCTCTACTTCCTGATAAGTTCCTCATTTCATCTGAAACCACCTCAGCCTAGACTTTACTGTCCATATCACTATCAGCATTTTGGCCACAGCCACTCAACAAGTCTCTAGGAAGTTTCAAACTTTCCCTCATCTTTCTATCTTCTTCTGAGTCCTCCAAACTTCCAAATTCTGCCCATTACCTAATTCCAAATTCACTTCCATATTTTCAGGTATCTTTATAGCAAAGCTCCACTCCCAGTACCAATTTTCTGTATTTGTTCTCACACTGCTATCAGGCAGTACTTGAGACTGGGTAATTTATGAAGAAAAGAAGTTTACTTGACTCACAATTCTTCTTACTATACAGGAAGCATGGCTAGGAAGCCTCAGGAAAGTTACAAAAGTATGTCTTACCATGACAAAGCAGGAGACAGACAGTACAAAGTGGGAAGTGCTACACAGTTTTAAACAAGCAGAGAACTTATGAGAACTCACTGTTTATCATGAGAACAGCAAGAGGGAAATCTGCCCCCATGATCCAATCAACTCCCATCTGGTACCTCCCCCAACATTAGGAATTGCAATTCAACATGAGATTTTGGTGGGGACACAGAGTCAAACCATATTTCACA
>NW_022311946.1:0-1404 GCF_002776525.5 Piliocolobus tephrosceles | reverse complement strand
GGTTTTTTAACTCTTTGATCCCCCAAGTTCGCTTCTAAGAATTCACTCTGTGACATGTTTCTAGTAATACAGATATAGTTACCCAGAAAAAGTTGTATGTGGCATCATTTGTAATGACAATTATTGGGAAGAAAAAAACTGTGAACCCATAGTTAAGATAATGTTTGAATAAATAATGGTCCAGCTCATATAGTAGAGTACTATCAGTCTGTGAGAATGAATGAAGATCTCTATGAAACAGAGTGAAAAGAGCGTAGTGCATATATATATATATGTAATATGCTACAACTCAAGGAAATAAGGAAATAAATATTTTAAAATCTGTATCTATTTGTCCTTCCCTTGTGTTGCTGCTTTCCCAGATCCCTTAGAATGGGGGAAAGTATCTGGTGTTATATAACTACTTTTTATAGAAACTTTCAATTATTCGTTCTGATTTTCATCTAACTCTGAACTGTGCTTGTATGCACCTAGTTTCTGAGAATTGCAACAGAAATAAGCTGTTTCTTATGGTTTTTCTCCTTCTAAGTTTCATAACAGTTTTCTGAGATGTGTCAAGTCAGTTATTGCTCATTTAATTGATTTTTTGAAATTGTTAAACTCTATCTCTTCTCATTTTTATATCTGTTATTTTTCCTTACCTGTTACGGTCATTTAACGTCATTTTAGAAAGAAAAGGGATACCTTAAATATTCAACAGAAAAGATTTACCCACCTCTTACATCATTTCAAGCAGGATTTCAATATAATAATGATGTATGTTAAAAAGTGTATCACTTCAGTTGCTATCGATAAAAATACTTAGAAGGATTTAATCATAGAGAGATATCAGAAAGAGGCAATTCAATAGGGGAAATAAGTGAAGATAGCTGCTTGAAAAGGGTACTGTTAAAAAGCGAGATGGGGCAATGGAGTTATTTGGGAACTATTTTGAAGGTACGTTATTGTACTTATTGATTGTACCTAGGGGATAACGAAAATGAAGGAACAAATACAACTCTTAATTTTCCAGTGTAAAGAATGATTGAGGTTTCTTTCCTGAGAAGATGACTGGTAAACGAGTACATTTGTCGGACTGGGTGTTAGAGGGAGTAGTATTTCAAGGGCTACATTTTACATGTATTACATTCAAGTCCTGACGGTGAAATCATTTGCAGTATTATCAAAACAAAGCATCATAGCTAGAAAGATACAACTAATTGATATGTACTAAGTTTTTCTGGTTCTCAGTTTAAAAACAAAATTAGATGTGCAGCCTTCTCACATTGATTGGACAAAAAAATGCCCTTTGGTCAAATCATAGGTTCAAATAGACTCAAAAAAGGCTTAGCGTCCTAATTTTCAGGGATGCCAGTTCAACAACTGCCATATAATTTCATTAACAGTATTCCAGTTGTTGAACTG
>NW_022311943.1:0-1029 GCF_002776525.5 Piliocolobus tephrosceles | reverse complement strand
GAGGTTAACTAATCAAGAGGAAATAATGATCCTAAGCATGTATGTATCTATACAATAAAAGAATATGGAAATACATGAAGCCAAAACTGATAGAACTGAAAGTAGGAAAAGGCAAACAGACAATTATAGCCTTTAAATAAAAATGACAGGAAGTCGTTGTTTTGAACTAAGCTACTGCACTAGGCTCAACAGACCAGACTAAAAATCAAAATGGAGCTACTCATGCTGACTTTCCATGTCACCAAACCCAAACTGACTTGTTACTTGACCTTCCTAGAAAGCAGTAGTCAGAGGTTAACAGCCTAATTTCCCAAACAGGCCAGTTTCAATCAGCATGATAATGAAGTTTCCTCTGCTTTAATACTAACAACAAAGTGTAACCTCAAGTGACCTGATGTTAACCAGTTATTTTTTCTACTGTTCCTGCTTTATAAGGAAAGCAACTTAGAAATGACCAACCTGCTTTTTATTTTTTGTTACTTCTTTCTTTAATTCTTTTCTATCTATAAAACCAACCTCTTCTGCCCAGCTCATTGGGACACTTTTTCTATTTTATGGAATGAAGTGTCGTCCATTCTAGAACTGCAAATAAAGCAATCAAGATTTTTAGACTAAATTGTTGAAATTTTGACTTACAGCATAGCCAAAGTTTTCAACAACCTCTTTCATTAGCTGATAGAAAAAGTAGACAGAAAATCAGTAAAGAAACAAAAAGCTTGAATAATATATTCAATCAACTTGACTTCATTGATATTTATAGAATATTCTATGTGGTGAAACTGAGGTAAAGACTTTAAGAACAGGAAAGGTTTGAATTGGAGTTTGAAAAAAGGATAAAGTTTGGATATCTAGAGGGAGAGGGAATTCCAAATTAAATAAAGATTATGATATAAGTTCAAATCAAATGTCTCTGCAACAAAAAATCAAATAAAACTGAACTACCTTGACAAAGCATACAGTCTGACTTAGAAATGAAAGCAGAAAACAAATGAATGTAATACATTACATACTGGTATAATAATTTCAAGA
>NW_022311942.1:0-4232 GCF_002776525.5 Piliocolobus tephrosceles | reverse complement strand
TTTTTGAGAGAGAGTCTTGCTCTGTCGCCTACACTGGAGTGCAGTGATGCAATCTTGGCTTACTGCAACCTCTGCCTCCCAGGCTCAAGCGATTCTCTGTAGATTCTCAAGTGAACCCCTGCCTCAGCCTCTGTAGTAGCTGGGATTACAGGCCTGTGCCACCATGCCTGGCTAATTTTTGTATTTTTAGTAGAAATGGGGTTTCGCCACATTGGCCAGGCTGGTCTCGATCTCCTGGCCTCAAGTGATCTGCCCACCTCGACCTCCCAAGGTGCTAGGATTACAGGTATGAGCTACTATACCTGGCCTAAGATTTTCTTAATAATATTTTTTTCTCTAGCTTACTTTATTGTAAGAATACAGTATATAATGTATATAACATACAAAATATGTGTTCATCAACTGTTTATGTTATTGCTAAGGCTTCCAGCCAATAGGAGGCTATTAGTTGTTAAGTTTTGGGGGAGTCAAAATTATATGTGGATTTTCAACTGTGTGGGGAATTGGTATCCTTAACCCCAGCACTGTTCAAGGCTCAACTGTATAATTAATTTTTTATATGTCCGTGGAGCTTTTATGAGAATCAGTATCATACTTGACTTCAAAGAACTCTTCAGAAATTCAAAATAAGAAAAATGTCACAGGATACATTCTCATAAAAATGTGATTAGAAAAAAAGTCTAGCTCCTTGAATTAAGATTCTTGGAAATTAAAAATTACCATCTTAATAAGTATTGTATCAAAGAGAAAATTAAAAGCAAAATTACAAGTGCAATAGAAGGCCTAATTAAAACTAAAATCAGAAAAGATATGTAGCCTTAAATACCTTCATTATTAAAGATGTTCATGAAAGACGGTATTCATCTTAAGAAATTAGAAAAAGAACAATAAAACCCATCAAATAAGGAGAAGAGCTGAAACTAAGGAAATAGAAATGAAATAAAAAGGATAATTTGGGTTTATATAAACCCAAATTTTATTGGTTCTTTCTTTGAACCAATTTTATGATTTCCTTGAAAATCATCAATTTCCTGGCAAAACTGATTCAAAAGAAGAGGAAAACATGAACAGTGCACTGGCCCCATGTGGCTTTCTAGCAGAACTCTATTTCAATTTTCATGAGCAAATAGTTTTAATGTGACTTAAACCCATGATGCCCAACCTTGACTGCACATTAGAATCACCTGGGTGACTGCAACGTATAGCCAAGTTTGAGTTTGCAACCCAGGGATTCAAATTATTATAAATAAGAGAAAAAGATGAAAATCTCTCTAACTCATTTTATGAAACCAGTATAACCTTAATTTCAAAATTTGAGGAAAGCATCCAATAGTCTAAAATTATATTTATTAGGTTTGAATGGTAAACACACTTTCTATTGCGATGACAGATTTTCTTGTTTTAAAACTTCTTATCTCCAATTAAACCAGAATTTGTTGTGGGTAAATTCTTTGCTACCTCTGTGACATCTTATTTCACCTCTACTATGAGCAAAGAGCAACGAGTGTCTTCAGTTAAACCTCGTTTTAAGCCCCAAATAGTAATGGTCAACTAATCTATCCACCTTATGCAGCACACTTGACACTAAACAAGTTTTAACCTTTTCAGAAAATCTTGAAGATTTTCTTCAAGAATCTCACACGTCTTCAAGAGATTAAGACTTGTGATAATAAAGCTCATTCAACAGAGTAAGTCACCATCTCTGAAAGTGATTCTAAAAGGAGTCCTGAATGTATACTGAACTCCTTTCAGTGTTAAGCCCCTCAAGACAACCGCATCAAAGAGGGCAAGACTCATTTGGATGTGTAAGATCTGCCCTGTTGTTCCAGGATTAGTCATATTACTTTATATAGTTTGAGTTTGAATCCACTTTAGTCTTAGAGTAATAAGGGAACTAAAAAGCACACAGGATGATGAGGAACTAGTCTCCTGGGACGTGAGTGTCTAGGATATTTCGGCTTCCGGCTACTGACATTCCTCTGGGTTTCCTTCAAAGAAGCAAAACCTCATGCCATAAAATATGCTCCACCCAGTTCTAGTAAACGAAACCCTCTGGCTCATTCTGCAGCTAATATGCAACAAACCATCTATGACATGGTGATTAAGTTGACAGATACAGAAAGTCCAGAGTAGCTACAACTCTGAACTGCAGTCAGATGACCTGTAGGGGGAAAAGATAGCAGACCATAATTAATTAACTTAAACAGAGACAAAAACCAGATGTTTCCCTACAGTCTCGCCTATTTCCTATGGAAGCATTTTGCAACAGACATCTGGAAGTTATCCCAATAAATTCGGACATTTCCTGAAGGCACATCAAACAATAAGCTCTGGTCAACTCCATGTTAATTTATTTCTTCTGCAAACCCTATTTCAGAGGTTTATTCTGATTGTAACATACTACCTTCACCTCAAAAGGAAAAAAAAATTGGCCACTGTGGCAGTGTGAAGCATTTCAGTGATAGAAAATAAAGAAAATGTTTGACTACCTTCACAGCTGGATAATTATGGGTGTAAGGGGTGGAGGATGGTGGGGAAGAGAGAAAGAAAAGGAAAACAAGGCAGCAGGGCTTCCCCTGGATAGCATTAGGATGATACCCACAGGGTTATGAGTTCATTAGCATCTCTCTGTTCACATGCATCTCTTTTTCAGCGACAGGAGGTCGCCACCCACGGCATCAATTTAACAAACTAATTTGGTGACACTTGATCTAAAATTTCAAGCTTTCTATTCAATGAGGGAAAAATATCTTGTAATTTTACTAATGCTGAGGCTCTGAATGAAGTATTTCAAATTGGTCACTCTAAATAAGCAAAAGGGCTGATTAAAATTAACCTTTTCAGAAAATAAAATCTAAAAATATGACCTAACTAATGATATGTAAATTGCTTCGCTTGATGATAAAATCATATTTGAAGCCATGTAAAGTTGAGATGCCCTTTTAGCAAAGGTCTGTTTTGGTTAGGAGTCTGGTACCCAGCGGGGAAGAGTCCTTTTCAAACCCAGATGCGATTCTGAGCTGAAAATGTTTCCCTTAGTATTAAGGTGCTAGCTGATACAATTTTTAAGGACAACCAAATATTGAAGAAATCAAAATCTCAAAACAATCAATGAAGAACAATAATTGCTATAAATCCCATCATTTATTGTAGGGCACTGCAAAAAGTGTGTGAGAATAAAATCTTTCATGATCCTCCAGAACTTCCCTTCATGATTAAGGCATCACTAAATTACTAAAATTCTTTGAAGAGATCGTCAGAAATGTCATCTCTTCCAGAAAGTCTTCCATAAGGTTAGGTGCTCTGCCAATGGGTTCTCTTAGAGCTCCATGCTGATCCCAATCATAACATGTCCAACGCTGAACCATCTTGTCTTTTTATCAGCCAACCTTCCCCACTAAACCGTGATGTCTTCGGGGCCAACAACTGTGTTTTAGTCATACTGTATTGCCAACCCTTAGTAGAGTGCCTCATTCACAATAGGTGTTTCATAAATCTATGTGAAATCAACTTTGTATTCATCTTTGTATGGTCCTTTAGTTTTTATATGATACCTTGAACACTATAGGGACCAGATAAAAGTTTACTGAATGAATACATTAGTAGACAGATTCACTTTTGTATATGGTGAGTCTGAACCAAACCAACCACTTGGATGAAAAGAGTAATATGATGAGGCCTCTCAGTGACCCTACATTAGAACTGTCTCTCAGGCTGTGCCCTTGGTTGGCTTTGGGCCAGCCCCAGCCTTAGAGCCTATTCATGCTATGCTGTATAAAAGAACTGATGAGGAAGAAAGTGTCTAGCAAACCACCAATTGAGATGAATTAAAATTTTGTCTTAATTCAAAGCCTGAGGTTTTCCTACTTACTCTTTTGAGTGATGGAGAGAATCAGTTAGTCATACTAAAACATAAACTTTGGTCACTTATAGCTCCAAAAATCTCCAACAGGATGTAGTTTGCCAACCTATTCCCCACAATTCAAGACCTATTGCTCTTAAAAACAATAGTAAAATAGGCCGGGCGCGGTGGCTCAAGCCTGTAATCCCAGCACTTTGGGAGGCCGAGACGGGCGGATCACGAGGTCAGGAGATCGAGACCATCCTGGTCTACACGGTGAAACCCCGTCTCTACTAAAAAATACAAAAAACTAGCCGGGCGAGATGGCCGGCGCCTGTAGTCCCAGCTACTCGGGAGGCTGAGGCAGGAGAATGGCGTAAACCCGGGAGGC
>NW_022311940.1:0-1116 GCF_002776525.5 Piliocolobus tephrosceles | reverse complement strand
GACCTCGATGGATATACAGCGACATTTCAAAATCTAACTCAGGTGTTTAATCATACCTGAAGAGATAATACATCACTCCTAAACCAACCCTCACTGTGGTCCTAAAGCGGGCAGCTTTACAGAGAGCAGATATATCCTTGGAGGAACCACATGTCTTTCTAGAAATCTTGAAAATGGGAGGGTGAAAAGGAAAAAAAAATTGTTGAACAGATAACAGAATTCTTCCTCCTAATAGGAAGAAATGCAGTGCTGAAAACACAATTGGAATCTTAGTGATCCTATAGAGGAGTGAGAAAAAAAATATCTAATGAACATACTGGAAGGCTTATATGGGAACAGGACAAAACTTCTTAATCATTCTAAACTACTCATAAGAAATTAAAACCACACAAAAGTTATTAAGCCTTTTTTAAAACCTGAGAAAGGATGTAGTGAAACAAATTCTTCTCTCTCCCTATCGAGTTAAGAAACAGTTAATCTTAAGATAACAGTTTATAACTCAAGCAGACCCTGACGTCAAAAGAAAGCTGCAAGAACATGTCATAGGTTCAGGTGATATTGTAGTTTTAACAGTGTACAAAGATGTAACAGCCTTTCTTTCATTTGAGATAACACAATGGTCTTTTATTTTACATTTAAGTTCAAGGGCTGTAGACATAGGAAAGTGTTTGAAGCAAAAGTTTAAATAAGTGACTAAATAAGCTCTCTGCCAGCAGAGATAGAAGCTTGAATAAGTTGTCCACTGGGGTTTAAGGTTATTATGGCCATATACATATATATATATATATATATATACACACACACACACACACACATACATACTTAGTTTGCAAGCTGTCTTGGAGAATGTGTGACTTAGCTTTGTCCAGGCACAGGACCTGTGAGACAGCCTACCTCAGTAACTTTGAATGGGAGGAGTCTGATGTGATAATATGAAAGAATGTTTAGCTTGACTCAGGACCTATCATGAGTTAAAGTGAAAGCTTGGCCTGGGATGCAGGTTACTGAAGTCATGATTCATATGTGTTGAGCAAACAGTCAAAAACAAAAAGAAAGTTTCCAGCCGGTATCCACTAGATCCCACTGATTTTACGTGCACAGAGAAAAACAAAGAAA
>NW_022311939.1:0-15567 GCF_002776525.5 Piliocolobus tephrosceles | reverse complement strand
CAGGCCTGGTGGTGACAAAATCTCTAAGCATTTGCTTATCTGTAAAGGATTTTATTTCTCCTTCACTTATGAAAGTTAGTTTGGCTGTATATGAAATTCTGGGTTTAAAATTCTTTTCTTTAAGAACGTTGAATATTGGCCCCCACTCTCTTCTGGCTTGTAGAGTTTCTGCCGAGAGATCTGCTGTCAGTCTGATGGGCCTCCCTTTGTGGGTAACCCGACCTTTCTCTCTGGCTGCCCTTAAGATTTTTTCCTTCATTTCAACTTTGGTGAATCTGGCAATTATGTGTGTTGCAGTTGCTCTTCTGGAGGAGTATCTTTGTGACATTCTCTGTATTTCCTGAACTTGAATGTTGGCCTGCCCTGCTAGGTTGGGGAAGTTCTCCTGGATGATATCCTGAAGAGTGATTTCCAGTTTGGTTCCATTTTCCCCCTCACTTTCAGGCACCCCAATCAGACGTAGATTCGGTCTGTTTACATAACCCCATACTTCTTGCAGGCTTTGTTCATTTCTTTTTCTTCTTTTTTCTTTTGGTTTCTCTTCTTGCTTCATTTCATTCATTTGATCCTCCATCGCTGATACTCTTTCTTCCAGTTGATCGCGTCGGTTACTGAAGCTTGTGCATTTGTCACGTATTTCTCGTGTCATGGTTTTCATCTCTGTCATTTCGTTTATGACCTTCTCTGCATTAATTAGTCTAGCTGTCCATTCTTCCACTCTTTTTTCAAGATTTTTAGTTTCTTTGCGCTGGGTGTGTAATTCCTCCTTTAGCTCTGAGAGGTTTGATGGACTGAAGCCTTCTTCTCTCATCTCGTCAAAGTCATTCTCTGAGCAGCTTTGATCCGTTGCTGGTGATGGGCTGTGCTCCTTTGCAGTGGGAGATGCGCTCTTATTTTTTGAATTTCCAGCTTTCTGCCCTGCTTCTTCTGCATCTTTGTGGTTTTATCTGTCTCTGGTCTTTGATGATGGTGACGTACTGATGGGGTTTTGGTATAGGTGTCCTTCCTGTTGGATAGTTTTCCTTCTGACAGTCAGGACCCTCAGCTGTAAGTCTGTTGGAGATTGCTTGAGGTCCACTCCAGACCCTGTTTGCCTGGGTATCAGCAGCAGAGGTTGCAGAATATAGAATATTGCTGAACAGCGAGTGTACCTGTCTGATTCTTGCTTTGGAAGCTTCCTCTCAGGGGTGTACTCCACCCTGTGAGTTGTGGGGTGTCAGACTGCCCCTAGTGGGCTATGTCTCCCAGTTAGGCTACTCAGGGGTCAGGGTCCCACTTGTGCAGGCAGCCTGCTCCTTCTCAGATCTCAACCTCTGTGTTGGGAGATCCACTGCTCTCTTCAAATCTGTCAGACAGAGTCGTTTGCATCTGCACAGGCCTCTGCTGCTTCCCCTGTTATTTTTTAGCTGTGTCCTGTCCCCAGAGGCAGAGTCTACAGAGACAGGCAGGTTTCCTTGAGCTGCTGTGAGCTCCACCCAGTTCGAGCTTCCCAGTGGCTTTGTTTACCTAATTAAGCCTCAGTGATGGCGGGCACCCCTCCCTCAGCCTCGCTGCTGCCTTGCGGTTAGATTGCCGCAGACTGCTGTGTTAGCAAGGAGGGAGGCTCTGTGGGTGTGGCACCCTCCCGGCCAGGTGTTGGATATATTCTCCTTGTGTGCCGGTGTGCTTACAGTGCAGTATTGGGGTGGGAGTTACCCGATTTTCCATGTGTTGTGTGTCTCAGTTCCCCTGGCTAGGAAAAGGGACTCCCTTCCCCCTTGCGCTTCCCAGGTGAAGCGATGCCTCGCCCTGCTTCAGCTCTTGCTGGTCAGGCTGCAGCAGCTGACCAGCACTGATTGTCCAGCACTCCCGAGTGAGATGACCCCAGTACCTCAGTTGAAAATGCAGAAATCACCGGTCTTCTGTGTCGCTCGCGCTGGGAGATGGAGACTGGAGCTGTTCCTATTCGGCCATCTTGCTGCCTACACTGTTCTTTTCATTGAGGAGTTTGCTAACAGTTTTCTTGGAATCTGCAATGACATATTTTGGAGTGCATTGGAGCTTATGATGACAAAGGAAATATCTTCATACAAAAACTAGAAAATTCTTTCTGAAAAACCAAGTTGTGCTGAGTTCATTGATCTCACAGAGTTACAGGATTGTATTCATGGATCAGTATGGTAACACTGTGTTTGGGCAATCTGAAAGGGGATATTCTCGATCCTTCAAAGCCTATGGTAACAAAAGAAATATCCTAAGATCAAAACTAGAAAGAAGCATTCTCAGAAACTTCTTTATCATGTGTGAATTCATCTCACAGTGTAACACATTTCTTTTCATGAAGAAGTTTGCCAACACTGCTTTCATGGAATCTGTAAAGGAATATTTGGAGGACATTGGGTACTAGGGTGAAAAAGGAAATATCCTCTCATAAAAATTAGAAATAATATTCCTGAGAAAGTGCTTTGTGATTTCTGAATTAATCTCAGAGAGTTACAATGGTGTTTTCATTGAGCAGTTTGCTAACACTGTTTTCCTGGAATCTGCAATTGGATATTTCTGAGCTTATTGAAGCTTATGGTGACAAAAGAAATAAACTCTAATGAAAACTAGAAACAAGCTTCCTGGGAAACTTGTTTGTGATTTGTGAGTTCATCTCGCAGAGTTACACTGTTCTTTTTTTTGAGCAGTTTGAAAACACTGTATTTGTTGAATCTGCAGTAGAATATTTGGGAGCACATTTAAGCCTATGGTGACAAAGGAAATATCCTCAGACAAAAACTAGAAAGAAGCTTTCTGAGAAACTGCTTTGTGATGTGTGAATTCATCTCACCGAGTTACACTCATCTCTTCAATGAGCAGGTTGTCAACACTGTTTTCTTGGAAACTGCAATGTAATATTTTGGAGCGCATTGAAGCATATGTTGACAAAAGAATTATCCACAGATAAAAACAGTTTCTGAGGAACTGTTTTGTGATTTGTGAATTCATCTCACGGAGTACATGATACTTTCCATGGAGCAGTTTGATAACACTGTTTTTGAGTAATCTGAGAATGGATATTTTGGATTGCATGGAAGCCTATGGTGACATAGGAAATATCCTCAGACAAAAACTAGAAAGAAGCTTTCTGAGAAAGTTCTTTGTGATGTATGAATTTATCTAATAGAGGTACACCTTTCTTTTCATGGAGCAGATTGGTTGCACTCCTTTTGGGGAATCTGAGAAGGGATATTTTGGATCACATTGAATTCTATGGTGACAAAGGAAATATTCTCAGGAAAATACGAGAATGAAGCATTATGCGAAAGTTCTTTTTGATGTGTGAATTCTTCTCACCGAGTTACAGCTTTCTTTTCATTGAACTGATTGCTAGCATTGTTTTTGTGGAATCTGCAAAGGGATATAGGGAGCGCCTAGAGGCGCATGGTAAAAAAGGACATATCATCAGATAAAAACAAGAATGAAGGTTTATAGGAAACTGCTTTTTGATGTGTGAATTCACCTCACAGTGTTACACTGTTCTGTAGATTGAGAAGTTTCCTAAAACTGTTTCTTGGAATCTTCAATGGGATGTTTTGGAATGCATTGAAGCTTAGGGTGACAAAGGATATATCGTCATATAAAAATTAGAAAGAAGCTTTCTGAGAAACTCCTTTGTGGTTTGTGAATTCTTCTCACAGTGTGACACGATTATTTTCATGGATCAGTTCGGTAGCACTGTTATTGGGGTATCTGAGAAGGGATATTTTGAATCGTAAAGAAGCCTAGTTTAACAAAGGATGTATCCTCAGATACAAACTAGAAAGAAGTTATCTGAGAAACTTGTTTGTGATGTGTAAATTCACCTCACAGAGTTATGCCTTTCTTTTCACGGGGCAGTTGAATATCACTGTCTTCGTGGAATCTACAAAGGATATTTGGGAGCAGATTGAGGCCTATGGTGAAAGATGAAATATCCTCATAAAAAAACCTAGAAGGAAGCTTTCTGAGAAACTACATTGTGATGTGTGTTACACACTGTTACACTGTTCATTTCATGGAGCAGTTTGCTAACACTGTTTTCTTGGAATATGCAATGGGTTATTTTAGACTGTGTTGAAGTTTACGGTGACTAAGGAAATACCCACATATAAAAATTAGAAAGAAGTTTTGAGAAACTGCTTTGTGATGAGTGAATTCGTCTTAAAGAGTTACACAGTTCTCTTCATTGAACACTTTCTGAACCTTGTTTTTGGGGAATCTGCAATGGGATATTCCGCAGTGCATTGAAGCTCATGGTAAAAAAGGAAGCAACCTCAGACAAAAACTAGAAAGAAGCTTTCTGAGAAACTGCTTTGTGATTTATGAATTCATCACGCAGAGTTACATGAATCTTTTCATGGAGCAGTTTGGTAGCACTGTTTTTGGGGAATTTGAGAAGGGATCATTTGGGTCGCCTTGAAGCTTATGGTGACAAAGGAATTATCCTGAGATAAAAACTAGTAAGAAATTTTCTGAGAAAGTTCTTTGTGATGTGTGATTTCAACTCACAGAGTTACACCTTTTTTTCATGGAGCAGTTTGCTAACCCTGTTTTCATGGAATCTGCAAAGGGATATTTGGGAGCGCATTGTGGCCTATGGTGAAAAAGAAAGTATTCTCAGATAAAAACTAGAAAGAATGTTTCTGAGAAACTGCATTGCAATCTGTGAATTTATCTCAAAGAGTTACACTGCTCTTTTCATTGAGCCGTTTGCTATCACTCTTTTCGTGGAAACTGCAAGGGGATATATGGGAGCTCATGAGGCCGATGGTGAAAAACTGAGTATCCTCATATAAACACTAGAAAGAAGCTTTCAGACAAAATAATTTGTGATCTGTGGATTCATCTCACAATGTTACACTGTTCTTTTCACGAGCAATTAGCTAAAACTGTTTTCTTGGGATCTTCATTGTGATATTTCAGAATGTTTTGAAGTGTAGGGTACCAAAGGAAATATCCTCAGAGAAATACTAGAAATAAGCTTTCTGAGAAAACGCTTTGTGATGTGTTAATTCATCTCCCAGAGTTACACGATTCTTTTCAAGGAGCGTTATGGTAGCACTGTTTTTGGCGAACCTGAGGGAAGATATTTTGGATCGCATCAAAGCCTATGGTGACAAAGGAAATATTCTCAGATAAAAACAAGAGAGAAAGTTTCTGAGAAAGTTCTTTAAGATATGTAAATTCATCTCACAGAGGTACTTCTTTCCTTTCATGGAGACGTTTGTGTACACTGTTTTCCTGGAATCTGCAAAGAGATATTTAGGAGCACTTTGAGGTCTATGTTGACAAAGGAAAGATCCTCATATGAAAAGTAGAAAGAAGCTTTCCGAGAAACTGCTTTGTGATATGTCAATTCATCTCATAGAGTTACACCATTCTTTTCACTGAGCAGCTTGCTAACACGCTTCTCATGGAATCTGTACAGGGATGTTTGAAACCACAATCAGAAAAACAGAATATCCTCATATAAAAAGTAGGAAGAAGTTTTCTGAGAAACTGCATGGTGATGTGTGAATTCATCTAAAGATTCACACTGTTATTTTCATTGATTTGTTTGTTAACACTGTTTTCTTGGAATCTGCAGTGGGCTATTTTGGAGTGCACTGAAGCTTATTGTGACAAAGGATGTATGCTCACATAAAAACCAGAAAGATACTGTCAGAGAAACCACCTTGTGAAGTGTCAAGTCATCACAGGGAGTTACACAATTCTTTTCATGGATCAGTTTGGTAGCACTGTTTTTTGGAAATCTGAGAAGGTATATTTTGGATCACATTGAAGTCTATGGTGACAAAGGAAATTTCCTCAGATAAAAACTAGATAGAAGCTGTCTGAGAAATTGCTTTGTGATTTGTGAATTCATCTAACAGAGATACATGATTGTTTTCATGGATCCGTGTGGTGGCACTGTTTGTCAGTAATCTGAGAGGGGACATTTTGGATCACATTGAATCCTATGGTGACAAAGGGAATATCCTCAGATGAAAACTAAAAGAAACTTTCTTTTCATGGAGCAGTTAGTTAACACTCTTTTCATGGAATCTTCAAAGGGATATTTGGGAGTGCATTGAGGCCTATGGTGAAAAAGGAAATATCCTCAGATAAAAACTAGACAGAAACATTCTGAGAAACTGCTATGTGATGTGATTTCATCTCACAGATTTACACCATTCTTTTCATTGAGCAGTGTGCTAACACTGTTTTTGTGGAATCTCCAAAGGGATATTTTGGAGCACTTTGAAGTCTATTGTGAGGAAGGAAATATCCTCAGATAAAAACTGCAAAATTTCTGAAAAAGTACTTTGTGATATGAATTTTTCTCAAAGACTTACAACATTCTTTTCATTGAGCATTTTGCTAACACTGTTTTCCTGGAGTATGTAATAGGATATTTTGGAATGCATTGAAACATATGGTGACAAAGGAAATATCCTAAGACAAAAACTAGAAAGAAGCTTTCTCAGAAGCTGCTTTCTAATTTGTGAATTTATCTCACAGATTTACAATTTCCTTTCCTGGAGCAGTTTGTTAGCACTGTTTTTGGGGAATCTGAGAGGGGATATTTTGGATCACATTGAAGCCTATGGTGACAAACGAGAATCTCAGATAAAATTAGAAAGAAGCTTTCTGAGAAACTGCTTCGTGATTTGTGGATTCATCTCTCAGAGATTTACACCTTTCTTTTCATGGATCAGTTTGCTAGCAATGTTTTCGTGGAATCTGTAAAGGGATATTTGGGAGCACTTTGAGACCTATTGTGAAATAGGAATTATCCTCAGATAAAAACTAGAAAAAGCTTTCTGAGAAACTGCTTTGTAATGTGTGAATTCACCTCACAGGGGTACACTGTTCTTTTCATTGAGTAGTTTGCTAACACTGTTGTCTTGGAATCTGGAATGGGATTTTTGGAGTGCATTGAGGTTGATGGTGATAAACGAACTCTCCTCAGACACAAACTAGAAAGAAGCTTTCTAAGAAACTGCTTAGTGGTTTGTAAATTCGTCTCACAGAGTTACACCTTTATTTTCATGGAGCAGTTTGCTAACACTGTTTTCATGGAATCTGCAAAGGGATATTTTGGAGTGCATTGAGGTCTATGGTGAGAAAGGAAATATCCTCTGATTAAGACAAATCAGAAGCTTTCTGAGAAAGTGCTTTGTGATGTGTGAATTCATCTCACAGAGTTACACTGTTCTTTTCATTGAGCAATTTTCTAGCAGTCTTTTCTTGGAATCTGCAATGGGATATTTCAGATCACATTGAATGTTTTGGTGACAAAGGAAATAACATAATATAAAAACAAGAAGGAAGATTTCTCAGAAACTGCTTCATACTCTGTTAATTCATCTCACTGAGATACATGGCCCTTTTCATGGATCAGTTTGGTGCACTGTTTTTGGTTAATTTGTGAAGGGATATTTTGGATAGCATTGAAACCTAGGGTGACAAAGGCAATATCCCAGATAAAAATTATATAGAAACCTTCTGAGAAAGTTCTTTGTGAAGTTTGAATTCATCTCACAGAGTTACACCATTCTTTCCGTGGTGCAGTTTCCACGGAATCTGCAAAGGGATATTTGGTAACACATTTAGGCCTGTAGTGAAAAAGGAAATGTTCTCAAAAAAACACCGAAAAGAAGCTCTCTACAAAACTACTTTGTGATGTATGAATTCATGTCACAGAGTTAAACTGCTCTTCTCATTGAGCAGTTTGCTAACACTGTTTTGTTGGAATCAGCAATGGTGTATTTCGGAGTGCATTGAAGCTTATGGCAACAAAGGAGCTATCCTCAGACAAAAAGCAGTAAGAAGCTTTCTGAGAAACTGCTTTGTGATTTTTGAATTCATCTCACAGAGTTATACATTTCTTTTCATGGAGCAGTTTGGTAGCAGTGTTTTTGGGGAATCTGAGAAGGGATAATTTGGATTGCATTGAAGCCTATGGTGACAAAGGAAATATCCTCAGATAAAAACTAGAAAGAAGCTTTCTGAGAAACTGCTTTGTCATGTGTGGTTTCATCTCAGCGATTTATACCTTTCTTTTCATGGAGCAATATGCAAACACTGCTTTCATGGAATCCGCAAAGGGATATTCTGCAGCACCTTGAGGCCTGTAGTGAAAAAGGAAATATCCTCAGAAAAAAACTAGAAAGAAGCTTTCTGAGAAACAACTTTGTGATGTGTGAATTCATCTCAAAGGTTTACACCTTTCTTTTCATGGAGAACTTTGATAGCACTATTTTTCTGGAATCTACAAAGGGATATTCATGAACACATTGAGGAAAAGGTGAAAAAGAAAATATCTTCAGACAAAAACTAGAAAGAAACTTACTGAGAAACTGATTCATGATTTGTGAATTCATCTCTCAGAGTTTTGTGACTCTTTTCATGCAGAAGTTTGGTAGCACTGTTTCTGGGGAAATTGAGAAAGGATAATTTGGATCGCATTGAAGCTTATGGTGACAAAGGAAATATTCTCTCATAAAATAGTGAGACAATCATTCTGAGAAACTTCGTCATGATGTGTGAATTCACCTCACAGAATTACGCTGAGTTTTTCTTTGAAAAGTTTGCTAACATTTTTTTCATGGAATGTGTGTTGGGATGTTCCAGAGCTCATTGAAGAATATGATGAAAAGGAAAAATCCTCAGATAAAAACTAGAAAGAAGCTTTCTAAGAAACAACTTTGTGATGTGCAAATTCATCTCACAGAGTTACACCATTCTGTTCATCGAATAGTTTGGTAGCCCTGTTATTGTTGAATCTGAAAAGAGATATTTTGCATCACATTGAAGCCTATGGTGACAATGGAAATATCCTCAGACAAAAACCAGAAAGAAGCTTTCTGAGAATCTTCCTTGTAAAGTGTGAATTCTTCTCACAGATTTACACCTTTCTTTTCATAGAGCAGTTTGCTAACACTGTTTTCATGGAATCTGCAAAGGGATATTTGGGATCGCTTTGAGGCTTATGGTGACAAAAGAAATTGCCTCCGATAAAAATTAGAGAGAAGCTTTCTGAGAAACTGATTTGTGATGTGTGAATTGATCTCAGAGAGTTACACTGTTCTTTTCATAGAACACTTTGCTAACACTGTTTTCTTGTAATCCACAATGGGATATTTCGGAGTGCATTGAAGCATACGGTGACAAAGGATATATCCTCATGTAAAAACCAGAAAGACGTTTTTTCAGAAACTGCTCTGTGATGTGTTAATTTCGCTCACTGATTTACAGGATCCTTTTCATGGACCCGTTTGGTAGCAGTGTTTTTGGGAATCTGTGAAGTGATATTTTGCAGTGCATTGAAGCCTATGGTGACAAAGGAAATATCCTCAGAAAGAAAGAAGCTTTCTGAGAAAGTTCTCTGTGATGTCTGAATTCATCTCACAGAGTTACACCTTTGTTTTCATGCAGCAGTTTGCTAACACTGCTTTCGTGGAGTCTGCAAAGGGATATTTGGGAGCACATTGAGTATTATAGTGAAAAAGGAAATACCCTAAGATATTAACAATAAAGAAGCTTTCTGAGAAACTGTTTTATGATGTGTGAATTCATTTCACTGACTTACATGATTCCTTCCATGGAGAAGTTTGGTACCACTGTACTTGGGGAATCTGAGAAGGGATATTTTGGATCACAGTGAAGCCTGTGGTGACAAAGGAAATGTCCTCAGATTAAAAACTAGATGGAACCTTTCTGAGAATGTTTCTTGTGATGTGTGAGTTCACCTCACAGAGTTTCACATTTCCTTTCATGGAGCAGTTTGCTAACACTGTTTTCATGGAATCTACAAAGAAATATTTGCGAGAGCACAGAAGTCAATGTTGGAAAAGGAAATATCCTGAGATAAAAAGTTGAAAGAAGTTTCTGAGAAATTTCTTTGTGATGGGTGAATTCATCAAACAGAGTTACACCTTTATTTTCTTTGAGCAGCTTGGTAGTACTATTTTTATGGAATCTGCAAAGTTATATTCGGGAGCTCCTAGAGGCTTATGGTTAAAAAGTAAATTCATTCAGGTGAAAACTGGAGAGAAGCTTTCCGAGAAACGATTTTGTCATGTGCGTATTCATCTCATAGAGTTTAACTTTTTTTTTTTTTTTTTTTGATGGAGCAATTCAGTATCACCGTTTCTATGGTACCTGAGAGGAGTTGTTTGGGAGTGCATTGAAGCTTTTGGTGACAAAGGAAATATCCTCAGATAACAACCAAGGAGAAACTTTCTGTGAAACTGCTTTGTGATGTGTGAATTCATCTCACTGAGTTTTACCATTCTTTCCATTGAGAAGTTTGCTAACAATTTCTTCGTTTAATCTGCAATGGGATATTTGGGAGTGTATTGAGGAATTTGGTGAAAAAGTAAATATCCTGAGATAAAAATTAGAAATATGTTTTCTGAGAAACATCTTTGTGATATGTGAATTCATATCCCAGAGTCACATGATTCTTTTCATGGATCTGTTTGGTAGCAGTGTTTAGGGGAACTTGAGAAGGGATATTTTGGATCGCACTGAAACCTATGGTGACAAAGGAAATATCCTGAGATGTATACTAGAAAGAAGCTTTCTGAGAAACTGCTTTGGAGTGTGTGAATTCATCCTACAGAGTTACACCATTCTTTTAATTGATCAGTTTGCTAACGCTATTTTCGTGGAATCTGCAAAGGTATACATTCAAGTGCATTGAGACCTATGGTGTAAAAGAAAATGATCTTAGTTAAAAAGAGGAAAGAATCTTTGTGAGAAACTGCTTTGTGATGTGCGAATTCATCTCACAGTATCATGCTGTAGTTTTCATTTAACAGTTAACTAACACTGTTTTCTTGGAATCTAGAATACGATATTTTGGAGCATATTGAAGCTTATGGAGACATAGAAAATATCCTCATATAAAAACTAGAAATAAGCTTTCCAAGAAACCGATTTGTGATATGTTAATTCATCTCACAGAGTTACACGATCCTTTTCATGGATCAGTTTGGTAACAGTGTTTTTGTGGAATTTGAGAAGTGATATTTTGAAGTGCATTGAAGCCTATGGTGACAAAGGAAATATCCTCAGATAACAACTAGAAAGAATCATTTTGAGAAATTTCTTTGTGATGTGTGAATTCATCTCAGAAAGTTACACCTTTTTTTACAAGGAGCAGGTTTTTAACCCTGTTTTCATATAATCTGCGATGGGATATTCTTCAATGCATTGAGGACTGTAGTGAAAAAGTAAATATCCTCATGTAAATATAGAAGGAAGCTTTCTGAGATACACCTTTGTGATGTGTGAATTCATCTTACAAAGTTACACCATTCTTTTCATTGATCAGTTTGATAACACCGATTTCGTGGTATCTGCAATAGGGTATTTTAGAGGGCATTGAAGCCTATGGTGACAAAGATAAAAACCAAAAAGTTTGGTTTGGACAAAGTTTGGTTTGGACAAAGATAAAAACCAAAGATAAAAGATAAAAACCAAAAAGATAAAAGATAAAAAAAGATAAAAACCAAAAGATAAAAGATAAAAACCAAAGATAAAAGACAAAGACAAAAACCAAAAAGTTTGGTTTTTATCCTCAGATAAAAACCAAAAAGAAGTTTTCAGTGAAAATGTTTGTGATGTGTGAATTCATCTCACCAAGTAACACTCTTCTTTTCATTGAGAAGTTTGCTAACACTATTCTCGTTTAATCTGAAATTGGGTATTCCGGAGTGCATTGAGGAATATGATGAAAAAGGAAATATCCTCAGACAAAAACTAGAAACAAGCTTTCTGAGAAACTGCTTTGTGGTGTGTGAATTAATCTCACAGAGTTAAACTGCTCTTTGCATTGAGCGGCTTACTTACACTGTTTTCTTGGAATCTGAAATCTGATATTTCTCAGCACATTGAAGCTTATGGTGACAAAGTAAATATCCTCATATAAAAACTAGAAAGAAGCTTTCTGAGAATCCACTTTCTGATGTGTTAATTCATCTCACAAAGTTACATGGTTGCTTTCATAGAGCAGATTGGTAGCACTGTTTTTGGTGCACCTGAGAAGGGATATTTTGGACTGCCTTGAAACTTATGGTGACAAAGGAAATATCCACAGATAAAACTAGAAAGAAACCTTCTGAGAAAGCTCTTTGTGATATGTGAATTCATCTCACTGAGATGCACCTTTCTTTTCATGGAGCAGTTAGCTAACACTGTTTTTGTGGAATATGCAAAGGGATATTTGGGAGCGCTTTGAGATCTATGGTGAAAAAGGAAATATCCTCAGATAAAAACCAGAAAAAAGCTTTAGAGAAACTGCTTTTTGATGGGCGAATTCATCTCACAGTGTAACACCTTTCTTTCATTGAGCAGTTTGGTAACACTCTTTTTGGGTAATCTCAAAAGGGATTTTCTGGAGCTCTTAGAAGTCTATGGTGAAAAAGGAAACATCTTCAGATAAAAACTGGAGAGAAGGTTTTTGAGAAACGGTTTTGTGTGTTGCGGATTCAACTCATAGAGATAAACCATTTTGTTGATTGAGCAGTTTTTCATCACTGTTTTTGTGGTGTCTGGGAAGTGATATTTGAGAGCACATTCAGGCTGATGGTGGAAAAGTAAATACGCAAAGATAAAAACTAGAAAAGAGCTTTCTGAGGGATTTATTTGTACTGGGTGAATTCATCTCCCAGGGGTAAACCATTCTTTTTATTGAACAGTTTGGTAATCCTGGTTTTGTGTTATGTACAAAAAGTATATTCGGAGCGCAGAGAAGCTTAAGGTGTAAAAGGAAATACCCTCAGATAAAACTAGAATGAAGCTTTCTGAGAGACTGTTTTGCGATGGGAGAATTCATCTCACCGAGTTAAATCTTTTTTTCATTGAGCAGTTTGTTAGTAATCTAAAAACAGGAGAGAAAGTTCATGAAAACTACTTTGTGATGTGATCGTTCATCTCATAGATGTAAAGCTTTCTGTTGAGGGAGCACTTTGGCATCACTGTTTTTGTGGTGTCTGCGAAGGGATATTTGGGAGTGAATGGAAGCCGATGGTGGAAAAGGAAATATCCTCAGTTTAAAACTAGAAATAAGCTTAATGAGAAAGTTCCTTGTGATGTGTGAATTCATCTCACAGAATAATCCCTTTCTTTTCATGAAGCAGTTCCCTAACACTTTTTTCATGGAATCATCAATGTTATAATACAGAGCATATTGAGGCCTATAGTGAAAGAGGAAATATTCTTAGATAAAAACTAGAAAGAAGCTTTCTGAGAAACTACTTTGTCATGTGTGAATTCATCTCACACAGTTACACTTTTCGTTACATGGAGCAGTTTGCTAACACTGGTTTCGTGGCATCTGCAATGTGATATTTGGGAGTGCATTGAGGCCTATTGTGAAAAAGGAAATATTCTCAGATATAATGAGAAAGAAGTTTTCTGAGAAACTGCTTTGTGATGTGTTAATTCATTTCTCAGAGTTACATGATTCTTCTCATGGATCAGTTTGGTACCACTGTTTTTGGGGAATCTGAGAAAGGATATTTTGGACCTCATTGAAGCCTATGGTGACAAAGGAAATATCCTCACATAAAAACTAGAAAGAAGTTTTCTGAGAATGTTCATTGTGATATGTGAATTCACCTCACAAAGTTACACCTTTTTCTCTGTGGAGCAGTTTCCTAAGACTGTTTTCATGGAATCTGTCAAGGGATATTTGGGAGTACATTGAGGCGTCCAGTGAAAAGGGAAATATCCTCATATAAAAATTAGAAAGGATTTTTGCATCGATGTTCATCAGGGAGATTGGTCTAAAATTCTCTTTTTTTGTTGTGTCTCTGCCAGGCTTTGGTATCAGGATGATGTTGGCCTCATAAAATGAGTTAGGGAGGATTCCCTCTTTTTCTATTGATTGGAATAGTTTCAGAAGGAATGGTACCAGCTCCTCCTTGTACCTCTGGTAGAATATAGCTGTGAATCCTTCTGGTCCTGGGCTTTTTTTGGTGGGTAGGCTATTAATTGTTGCCTCAATTTCAGAGCCTGCTATTGGTCTATTCAGGGATTCAACTTCTTCCTGGTTTAGTCTTGGAAGAGTGTACGTGTACAGGAAATTATCCATTTCTTCTAGATTTTCTAGTTGATTTGCGTAGAGGTGTTTATAGTATTCTCTGATGGTAGTTTGTATTTCTGTGGGGTCGGTGGTGATATCCCCTTTATCATTTTTTATTGCATCTATTTAATTCCTCTCCCTTTTCTTCTTTATTAGCCTTGCTAGCGGTCTGTCAATTTTGTTGATCTTTTCAAAAAAACAACTCCTGGATTCATTGATTTTTTGGAGGGTTTTTTGTGTCTCTATCTCCTTCAGTTCTGCTCTGATCTTAGTTATTTCTTACCTTCTGCTAGCTTTTGAATGTGTTTGCTCTTGCCTCTCTAGTTCTTGTAATTGTGATGTTAGAGTGTCAATTTTAGATCATTCCTGCTTTCTCTTGTGGGCACTTAGTGCCATAAATTTCCCTCTACACACTGCTTTAAATGTGTCCCAGAGATTCTGGTATGTTGTATCTTTGTTCTCATTGGTTTCAAAGAACATCTTTATTTCTGCCTTCTTTTCGTTATGTACCCAGTAGTCATTCAGGAGCAGGTTGTTCAGTTTCCATGTAGTTGAGCGGTTTTGATTGAGTTTCTTAGTCCTGAGTTCTAGTTTGATTGCACTGTGGTCAAAGAGACAGTTTGTTATAATTTCTGTTCTTGTACATTTGCTGAGGAGTGCTTTACTTCCAATTATGTGGTCAATTTTGGAATAAGTGTGATGTGGTGCTGAGAAGAATGTATATTCTGTTGACTTGGGGTGGAGAGTTCTATAGATGTCTATTAGGTCCGCTTGGTGCAGAGATGAGTTCAATTCCTGGATATCCTTGTTAACTTTCTGTCTCGTTGATCTGTGTAATGTTGACAGTGGAGTGTTGAAGTCTCCCATTATTATTGTATGGGAGTCTAAGTCTCTTTGTAAGTCTCTAAGGACTTGCTTTATGAATCTGGGTGCTCCTGTATTGGGTGCATATATATTTAGGATAGTTAGCTCTTCCTGTTGAATTGATCCCTTTACCATTATGTAATGGCCTTCTTTGTGTCTTGTGATCTTTGATGGTTTAAAGTCTGTTTTATCAGAGACTAGGATTGCAACCCCTGCTTTTTTTTTGTTCTCCATTTGCTTGGTAGATCTTCCTCCATCCCTTTATTTTGAGCCTATGTATGTCTCTGCATGTGAGATGGGTCTCCTGAAGACAGCAGACTGATGGGTCTTGACTCTTTATCCAGTTTGCCAGTCTGTGTCTTTTAATTGGAGCATTTAGTCCATTTACATTTAAGGTTAATATTGTTATGTGTGATCTTGATCCTGCCATTATGATATTAACTGGTTATTTTGCTCATTAGTTGATGCAGTTTCTTCCTAGCCTCGATGGTCTTTACATTTTGGCATGTTTTTGCAATGGCTGGTACCGGTTGTTCCTTTCCATGTTCAGGGCTTCCTTCAGGGTCTCTTGTAAGGCAGGCCTGGTGGTGACAAAATCTCTAAGCATTTGCTTATCTGTAAAG
>NW_022311937.1:0-1902 GCF_002776525.5 Piliocolobus tephrosceles | reverse complement strand
TGGACACTTCTCTGTCTTGCCTCCTTGAAGTGTCACAATCACTTTGAGACAGAATTAGTTTTGTTATAGTCATTATACAGATGAGGAATGTGAGTCTCAGCTAAGTAAATTACTCATGAGACACACCAAGAGTTGGATCTCTTTAACACCAAAGGCTAGTCTATAAACTAACATGCTACACTGCCTGTAGTGGCAAAGTAGACTTACCATAAAATGAAATGTGCTTCCACAGCTGGGCATGTGAGCTTAGTAGCACTGGTGTTACCCATTGCTCCATGGCTCAGAAATTGGTCTTGCTGAAACTCGGATGGAGAGGCTCTTGGTTCAGGGACTGAAAAGTTACAGGTTATATGAGTGCAATTGAAGGATTATGCTTCCATAGAGCATGTGGTTGTTCTCATGGAATGAGAAGAGAGAGAATCACCCAGAGCAATACTCTGTCTCAAAAAAAAAAATGCCCATCTAATAGGTTAAAAATTAGATACAGTCAACCACCCTGGTCTAAAATGTGCTTTTAGACAGTGATAGGAAAGAAGAAAAAAATTAAAATAGTTGATGTGTTCTATATGGGAGTCTGAGATAAACTGCTGTTAAATAGAATTTTATATGAAGTTCTTTAGGCAATAAGTAAAAATGGAAGGGAAACCTGATGGCAGAGAGCAGCCAGGACCACAGTTGCCTGTGGATGCAGAGACTGGTGGAGGCTGGAACGCACCAAAGACCATGAGTCCCCGTGGGCAGTCAGTTCAGTGACAGCAACGCTCATTTTCTGATCGGCAGGCACCCCAGTAGCACATGGAGAGAACAGGGAGGCCTAAGATGAGTCTGGGCCATGGAAGGTCTCCAATGAGGGGATCTTGGAAGATGTGAAAAGCATCCTGGAAGGGGAGGTAGCCCTGCAGCTTAGCGGTCCAGTTTCCCTCACTGAACTGACTTGGTATGGCATAGAGGGCTCACACAGCAGCCCCCAGTATCCTCCCACTTCCTTAAAGGCTTAAACACACCATGACGTGGATCAGTTTCTTAAAGAGCACAAGAGCACATTACTGAACAACAGGAATTGCAGAGAAGTGGCCTCGTTTCCTGGCAGTGTTTCAGGGAGGGGGAGGTGGTGAGACTCCACTGGGGAAATGCTCCTGACCGAAGAAAGATGAAGTCTGAGGATTGGCGGTTGGGCTCAGCCACATGGAGACCACGTGGTGCCCTACAAGAGCAATCTGGTGGTGTGGTACTGGGGAGGGGAGAGGGCCAGGACCACAGAGCCTGTGCAGGGATTCAGAACCAGAGGGCTCCTCAGAACAGGCACAGGAGATGGTCTGTAAGGACTTGTCCCACTCCAGTGAGGGCATGAGGGGCAGAGAGGGAGGAAAGCAGCCCCACATAGGAGGATACCTAGGGTGGGGAAGCAGGTCTCAGAAGAGCTAGGTTTCAGTCTAAGAAAGGAAAGAATGTTCCAGGGAGAGGGTGAGGCCCTGGGGCCTCCAGAGGGCTTGGAAAAAAGGTTTCAGCAGACGGGATCAGAAAAGGAGTATTCAGGGCCTTGAGGGGGAGGTGAGCTGAGCTTCTTGTAGACCCTGATGCAAACAGGGATGAAGGACATAATGAGATTAGTCCTGATTCTGAGGCAGAGAGTGGTGAGGAGGCTGTGAGTTTGGGAAAGTGAAGGGAGGGCCTGGCTGGGAGAAGGTGGCATTCTGGGCCCTCTACAGTCCTTCCAGGGAAGGTCAGAGCCCAGAGAGGCCCAGGGCTCCCTCCTGACACCTGCACAAACAGATGTGCCTCTGGTCAGGGGGTGCTCTATAGACTGCTGTGGGGTGAGGGAGCAGCTTCTCCTGGGCATAGGACCCCAGGCACCTGCAGGATGCAGGACTCCAGGCCCCCTCAGATGCCTGCTGGTGTGTC
>NW_022311933.1:0-1021 GCF_002776525.5 Piliocolobus tephrosceles | reverse complement strand
GAAAAATGACTATTTCCTTTGGATACAAGATATGCAAATATATATATGTTATATATTGTCATCCATTACACAATTTATTTTTGTTATGATCAAATAACGATAGGAATATTTGGTTTGAACGATTTAAAAATATTTTATACTGTTTTTTTTTTTTTTTTTTTTAATGCACGTTTAAAGATGTCCTTCCTTTTTCATCCATAAATTTTTAAACATGTAAATTTTGCTTTTTTTGTTTTAAAGATATTTCAAGTATGTTAGTTTTTTTTTTTTTTTTATATTTTTAAAATGCATAAAGAACATATATGTATGAACACAACACAGTACACATAAGAAAAAAATCGAATTAAGGGCTATAACATTTAAAACCAAATACAAAATAAATATTGGACAGCACGAAAAAAAACTCATATTATAATAGGAAAAGAACATACACATACAAATGTAAAAAAAAAAAAAAAAAAATAACATGAAAAACAAAATAACAGTTGAAATAAAAATACCAAAAAAATGAAGATAAAAATTAGTGATATATGTATATATAAATATATCTATTATATATGCAAACAAAATATAAATACGGTGAAAGCTTGAAACACTCGAAAAAAAGTAGAACTATCAAAAATATTATTACTGAAAACAAAAAAATTGTGCTAAGTTAATGAAACAAAGTGTTATTTTATGCATTTTAGTAAAAAAAAGAAGATTGTTGCCAACTATTTATAATCTAACTACTAAATAAAATACAAAAATTTTAACATAAACATACACAAATATATATATAAAGAATATAATCTCTTCAAATATATAAAATCCAAGTAATGATTCACTTCTGAAGCGGCGTGGTGTTATTTGGTATAATTAATGCTTTATTTACACTTCATATATGTTAAATTGTATTTTTCAATCAAATCACAATATTTAAAAATAAAACTATTTTAACTTATTTTAAAAAAATGTTTTTATATTTTTGCTTACGCTTTACAACCGTGTGAAACGGTTACAAAAATATATATATATATAT
>NW_022311932.1:0-2130 GCF_002776525.5 Piliocolobus tephrosceles | reverse complement strand
TAAGGAGTGTTGTTGTAAAGAAAAAAACCAGGTTTTTATATAAAGCAGAGGGAGAGGCAGGATCAGCAGTGAGCTCAGCAGTTTTTTAATTTGTTTTAAGATAAGAGAAAAAGCTACATCTTTCACATAGATGTGAAAGATCATGCACACAACTAAAAATAAATAAAGCAAAGGTAAAAATTGAAGAAATGGGGTACTTTAGGAAAATGGTGATAGTAGAATCTATTGTAGAACTGAAGGTGTTGCCTTTGGATAGAAGCATGAATAATTTATTTCTAATGAAACAGGAAAAATGTATATATTGTCATAAAAAACGATTACAAGGTTGTAATAGTGGTGGAAACATCTAGAAGGTATTTTGGCTGCTAGAATTTCTTTCATAAAGCAAGAGCTGACCTCATCAGATAAGAGTGTAGATTTTGGAGGTTTGTGAAGAAAGGACAGGGTCTGAAATGGTCATCTAGGAAGATGGCAGATTGAATGGAAAATGGAAACACCTAATACAATTGTTGAGCAGCCGTAGGAGTATGTAAGAAGCTGGCAAACATGCTTCTGTATGTGAACAATCTGCATGATAGTGTGTTTTACACCACTAAGCTCAAGTAGGTATATAGAGGTTCAAGGTATGCAGAGAATGTGAACTAGGATTGTGGTGTTACTAAGGGAGTCACAGACATAGGTGAGGGATCGATTATAATGTTTTACCATGAAATTTAAGCTGGGTAAAGATACAAAAGAAGGTAAGAAATAAGAGAGGAATAATGTAATACAAGAGGGGCAGTAAACCTGAAGTTCTGGTTATTGGTGTTGGGATCTTAGAGCATGTAAGCTAGTGAAGGGGTGGAATTAGAGAGGACTTGAAATTGACACTATGGAAAGTTTGTGCTTCTTAGTAATGGTAAGTTCTAGGGTACAAATATGATTGTTGGGTGAGTTATCCATGTCAATATTTAAAGCACCGAGAGTTATGAAAGTAGTCATGTGGGACAGACAGCCAAAATTCTATGGGATGTGAGATGAGCCTAAGTGTCTATGATATTTGTTAGGAGGAGGATGACATCAAATTTAAATCTGTTGTTCCTGGGGATGAAGAAGGAACATCATTGGAGCTAGGCGTTTGGGAAGAAAAGGGAAGAAAAGAGATTGGATGAGACACAGGGTATCTTTCGCATCTCCATAGTATTAGGAGTAAGGAAAGTGAAACAGCTACCAGTTGAGAATCTTACAGGAGAAGCAGTATTCTTGAGGGTAGGGAGTTTCCTAAAAGCACTAATAACACAATAAATAAAATGTTTTCCAAAAGTGATTCAGATGATTTTATCAATTATTTGTTTCTGTTTAAGAAACCACTAAATCTTAGGATTTAAAGTAGTAACGCTTTTTTTCCCCCCTCATAAATCTACACCCCAGCCAATAGGTTCCACTGATTTGGGACAGAAGTACTGATCAGAATTGGGCTTGCTCAGGTGTTTGCATTCAGTTAGTGAATTGGCCAGGGCTGGCTGGTTACTATGCTTTGCCTGGAAAACCTGAGTTCTGCTCCATGTGTTCCTCATATCACTCCAGCTACCATTCCCTCCACCCATGGTAACGGCAGAAGATTTGAATTAACTATTCAGAAAGAAAGCATCAGTGGCTAATAAACATATTACAAGAAGGTCATTTCTCATTACTAATCAGTGAACACACATTAAAACAATTAAAAGTTAAAATTTTATACATGTTAAGAAAGGTTTGTAAAATTCATTGTTGGTGAGTGGGATGGAAAAATATATGCTTTCATTTAGTTTCAGAGAGAGAATAAATTATTCCCCCACCTTTGGTAGGACTTTCAGCCATGTGTATCTGTTTTTAAATTGAAGCTACTTTTTAATCCCAAAACTATTCTTCAAGGTATCAACCATAAAAGAATATTCATTAAAAAAAGAATACTCACAGTACTTATAAAGACGTTTAAAGATGTTCATTGTAGCATTGTACAAAATATCACACACTGTAGGAAGTTAAATGTGTAAGTAAACATTGAATACAGCAATTCCTCATGCATCAAAGACTTAGATGAAAACAAGTGCCACACTCAAATTAAGTAACTGAACATATTTTAATAAAGGCATTGTTTACAATGATATG
>NW_022311931.1:0-1404 GCF_002776525.5 Piliocolobus tephrosceles | reverse complement strand
AAAAAAAAAAAAAAAAAAAAAAAGAAAGCATTTCTGATTGGTTGCTCCCTTCCCTTCCCTCTTCCCTTTCCTCTTCTCTTTCCTCTTTTCGGAAGGAGTCTACCTCTGTGGCCCAGGCTGGAGTGCAGTGGCGTGATCTCGGCTCACTGCAATCTCTGCCTCCCAGGTTCAGGCGATTCTTGTGCCACAGCCTCTCAAGTAGCTGGAATTACAGGCATGCGCCACCACGCCCGGCTAATTTTTGTATTTTTAGTAGAGATGGGGTTTCATCATGTTGGCCAGACTGGTCTCCAACTCCCGCCCTCAGGTGATCTACCTGCCTTGGCCTCCCAAAGTGCTGGGATTCCAGGCGTGAGCCACCACGCCCAGCCTGATTGGTTGCTTTCTGTAGTCAATCAGACGTTTGCATAGGAGTGAGTGTAACTTTGTAACTACACTTCCTCCTCTGATTGGTTGCTTTCCACAACCAATCAGACTGATTGTAGGCCACTATTTCATTTACATATGATGTACACCACGTAACCGATGGGAAACCTCTAGAGGGTATTTAAACCCCAGAAAATTCTGGAGCTCTTGAGCCGCTGTACTAGGCCTGCTCCCGGCTTGTGGGATGTACTTTTGTTTTCCATAAATCTCTCCTTTTGTTGCTTCATTCTTTCCTTGCTTTGTGCGTTTTGTCCAATTCTTTGTTCAAAACGCCAAGACCTGGACACCCTCCACCGATAACACATACGCATGCCCAACACATACACAGGCATTTTTGGAAGAAAAAGTGTAATCATATTAAATATTTTTGTAAATCCCCTTTTATATTTCATTTAACATTATATTGTGAACCTTCTCTCATGTCAAATGTAGCGCTTTGACGTCATTTTTTAAAGCGTTCAAGAAATCCTTTATCCAAAAGAAATCACAGTCAGGGCATTGATGAACAAAACAAATTGGTTCAGTTTCCTAGGTGGACTCTGGACTGGGCCTTTTCCCTGCCTTGCAGGCTGCAGTCATGCTTGGGAGCTACAGCATTAATCTAAAGGGCAATGACTCAGCTTCATTTGCATAACCATGGTGCACTGCATGCAAAACATTTACAAGTTAAAAGCCGTAGGTGTCCTTTAAACCTATTGTTTTGAAGAATGATACGTTTCTTTACACATTCGCCTGGCCCGGCGCGGTGGCTCAAGCTTGTAATCCCAGCACTTTGGGAGGCCGAGACGGGCGGATCACGAGGTCAGGAGATCAAGACCATCCTGGCTAACACGGTGAAACCCCGTCTCTACTAAAAAAATACAAAAAACTAGCCGGGCGAGGTGGCAGGCACCTGTAGTCCCAGCTACTCGGGAGGCTGAGGCAGGAGAATGGCGTAAACCCGGGAGGCGGAGCTTGCAGTGAGCTGAGATCCAGCCA
>NW_022311930.1:0-2127 GCF_002776525.5 Piliocolobus tephrosceles | reverse complement strand
TTTGGGAGACAAAGGTGGGCAGATCACAAGGTCAAGAGATCGAGACCATCCTGGCCAACATGGTGAAACCCTATCTCTATTAAAAATACAAAAATTAGGTGGGCATGGTGGTGCGTGCCTAGAGTCCCAGCTACTTGGGAGGCTGAGGCAGGAAAATCGTTTGAACCCAGGAGGCGGAGGTTGCAGTGAGCCGAGATCATGCTACTGCACTCCAGCCTAGTGACAGAGCAAGACTCCATCTCAAAAAAGAAAGAAAAAAAAAAGTTAAACAATTAAAGTCATATTTTGCAATGAATGCATTGCTTTGAAATTCTTAGCAAAACTCTGTCCTTTATAAAAGTTCAATCCAATTTTTTACTTCAATAAATTTTTTCTTAAAAAAATTTATATTCTTATAGAAAAAAATTTTTATAGTAAATTTTTCTTGCTTTGTTTTTTTTTTTTTCTAGTTTGTATTCTAAATTAAAGTGGTACCTGTGTAAGTTTCTTCCAAAGGTATACTGAGGGATGCTGAGGTTTAGAGTACAATTGAACCCATCACACAGGTAGTGAGCATAGGACCCAAGAAGTAGTTTTTCAACCCTGGCCCACTCTGTCGCTCCCTGTTCTTATTTCCCCAGTGTCTACTGTCCCCATGTTCACGCCAATGTGCACCTAATGTGTAGCTCCCACATATGAGTGAAAACAAGATATTTGGTTTCTGTTTCTGCCTTAGTTTCCTCAGGATAGTGGATTCCAGCTGTATCCATGTTGCTACAAAGGACATGACTTTGTTCTTTTCATGACTGCATAGTATTCCATGGTGTATGTGGAATTTTCCAATCCACCTTGGATTTTCAATCACCCAATCCTTGGGTGCACCTGGATTGACTCCATGTCTTTCTATTGTGAACAGTGCTACAATGAACATACAGGTGCATGCATCTTTTTGTTACAATGATTTGTTTTCCTTCAGGTAAACCCCTGGTATAGTAATGGGGTTGCTGCGTGTGGGATTACATGTGCCTGCCACCACGCCTGGCTAATTTTTGTAGTTTTAGTACAAACACGGTTTCATCATGTTGGCCAGGCTGGTCTCAAACTCCTGGCTTCAGGTGATCCGTCTGCCTCGGCCTCCCAAAATGCTGGGATTACAGGCGTGAGCCACTGCACCTGGCCAAGCACAAATCTTTTAACAGAAGAATGGAAATGAATCTTTCAGTGTTTTTATTTAATTCATAAAATGCACTTATTTTGGATTCTATTAAATAATAAATATCTATGTGTGGTTAAGTGTTTGGTTGCCAGTCATTCACTTGTGATTATGGGTGGGAAGAGTTAAGATGGTGCAAAGAAACTTTAAAAGTGGTATGGGCTGGGCATGGTGGCTCACCCTGTAATCCCAGCACTTTGGGAGGCTGAAGTGGGTGGATCACAAGGTCAGGAGTTCGAGATCAGCCTGGCCAATATGGTGAAATCCCATCTCTACTAAAAATACAAAAATTAGCTAGGTGTGGTGGTGGGCACCTGTAGTCCCAGCTACTTGGGAGGCTGAGGCAGGAGAGTCACTTGAACCCGGGAGGCAGAGGTTGCAATGAGCTGAGATCATGCCACTGCACTCTAGCCTAGGCAACAGAGCAAGATTCCGTCTCAAAAAAAAAAGTGATGTGAACCACAGACAAACTACAATCAAGTAGAGTAAGACAAAGCATCTCAAAGTATACCGTCAGTTATTAGGCAATAACATGCAAGTTCTAAAACCTAACTTAAATGCAGCTTTTAAAGAAATTTTAAATGTGTCAGTTTAGTCACATTTATTGAATAAACTTAGCAAATGGGTATCTCTTGAAAATGAGAGCTCCAGTAAATTAAAAAATGTAAAGTTCCCATTTCCTTTCTGTGTTAACACAGCTAATTATAATCTTTACTTAACATGCATAAGTCAACAGAACAACTCAGTATTTCACCAAATTATAAACAAGAATTATATTAAAGAAATGAAACCCAAAAGAGAAACAGTCATATAACTAACCTCAGTTAAGGAGTTCTCGCAGTTATTTGAAGTCTGTGGGTTTGAAGTAGGAATTCTTATGGGCGTTTTGGAAATATCTTTTCTGTTGAGTCCTATACTATTAAGATTTTCAATAC
>NW_022311929.1:0-2222 GCF_002776525.5 Piliocolobus tephrosceles | reverse complement strand
TAGACTCAATGAGCTCCCAAATGTCCATTTGCAGAATGGACAAAAACCGTGTTTGCAAACTGCAGAATACAAAGAAATTTATAAGTCTGTGAGATGAATGCACATATCACAAAGCAGGTTCTCAGAAAGTTTATTTCTTCTTTTATCTGAAGATGTTTCCTTTTTCACTAAAGGCCACAATGCGATCCCAAATATTTTTGTACAAATTCTACAAAAACAGTGTTTCCAAACAGCTGAATGAAAGGAAAGTTTTAATTCTGTGAAATGAATTCAAACATCACAAAGAGGTTTCTCACATAGCTTCCAGCTAGATTTTATCCTGGGATGTTTTCATTTTCGTTTCTGGCCCCAAAGAGCTCCCAAATGTACATTGGCTGAATAGACAAAATCAGTGTTTTCAAACCACTGAATTGAAAGAAAGGTTTAACTCTGTGAGATGAATACACACATCCCAAAGCAGTTACTCAGAATGCTTCTTTCTTGTTTTTATCTGAATATATTTCCTTTTTCACCATAGACCTCAATGTGTTTCCAAATATCCCTTCACAGTTTCTACAAACACAGTGTTTCCAACCTGTTGAATGAAAATAAAGGTTTAACTCTGTGAAATGAATGCACACATCACAAAGCGATTTTTCAGTTGGCTTCCGTCTAGTGTTTATCCTGGGATATTCCCTTTTTTGCCATTGCCCTCAATGAGCTCCCAAATGTCTACTGTCAGATTGGACCAAAACAGTGTTTCCTGCCAGCTGAATTGAAAGATATGTTTAACACTGTGAAATCAATGCACATATCACAAATAAGTTTCTTAGAATGCTTCTCTCTAGTTTTTAGGTGAAGCAGTTTTCTTTTTCACCATAGGCCTCAATGTGCTTCCAAATATCCCTTTGCAGATTCCATAAAAAAAAAAAAATTGGTTCCAAACAACTGAGTGAGAAGAAAGGCTTAACTCTGTGAGGTGAATAAAAACATCACAAAGTGATTTCTCAGATAGTATTTTTCTAGTTTTTATCTTGGGATATTTGCTTTTTCAGCATTGGCCTCTGTGAACTTCCAAATGTCCATTCGCAGAATGGTCACAAACAGAGTTTCCAAACTGTTGGTTCCAAAAAAAAGGTTTAACTCTGTGAGATGAATGGACACATCAGAAATCAGTTTCTCAGATAGTTTCTTTCTACTTTTTATGTGAACAGGTTTCCTTTTTTACCATAGGCCTCAGTGCACCGTCAAATATCCTTCACAGAATTTACAAAAACAATGTCTGCAAGCTGCTGAATAAAAAGCAAAGTTTAACTCTGAGAGATGAATAAAGACATCTCGAAGTGTTTTCTCAGATAGCTTCCTTCTCACTTTTATCCTGTGATATTTGCTTTTCTGCCATTGGCCTCAGTGAGCTCTCAAGTGTCCATTCAAAGAATGGGCATAAACAGTGTTTCCAAACTGCTGCATCCACAGAAAGTTTTGCCTCTGTGAGATAAATGGACACATAACAAAGAAGTTCCTTAGAAAGCTTCTTTCTACTTTTTATTCAAAGATTTTTCCTTTTTCACACTAGGCCTCAATGCACTACCAAATATCACTTTGGAGGTTCTGCAAAAACAGTGTTTCCAAACTGCTGAATGAAAAGAAAAGATCAACTCTGTGAGATGAATGCACACACCACAAAGCGGTTTCTCAGATAGCTTCCTTCTAGTTTTTATCCCTTGGCCTCAGTGAGATCCCAAATGTCCATTTGCAGAATGGATAAAAACAGTCTTTCCGAACTGCTTATTCCAAAGAAAAAAGGTTTAAATCTGTGAGATGAATGCACAAATCCAAAGCAGTTTCTCAGAAGGTTTCTTTCCAGTTCTAAATTCAAGATATTTCCTTTTTCTCCTTAAGGGTTCAATGCACCCCCAAATTTCCCTTCACAGATTTTACAAAAGCAGTGTTCCAAACAGGTGATTCCAAAGAAAGGTTTAACTCTGTGAGATGATTAACACATTACAAAGCAGTTTGTCAGAAAGTTTCTTTCTATTTTTTATCTGAAGATGATTCCTTTTTCACCATAGGCCTCAAGACACTCCCAAGTATTCCTTCGCAGATTCTACCAAAACAGTGTTTCCAAAATGCTGAATCCAAAGAAAGGTTTAACTCTGTGAGATGAATGGACATATCACAAATCAGTTTCTCAGAAAGCTTCTTTCTACTTTTTCTCTGAAGATGTTTCCTCTTCCACCTTC
>NW_022311928.1:0-1347 GCF_002776525.5 Piliocolobus tephrosceles | reverse complement strand
TTAATGTGTAATTAAAAGAGTTTTTCTATTTAGAATGTCATTCTTCTTTTGTGTAAAACTCTCAGGTTGTGGGAATTTCTTTGAAAAGATAACTTTGGAAACCGATTACATTTATTGATATAAATGGCTCTTTTTAAAGAAACTTTTTCTCTAAGAAAATTCAAAATTCATTCAAGATACGAGATGTGTAATTATGTTTTACAACCTAGGTTTTCTGTGAATAATACTGTGATTGCTTTCTCTCACTTCCAAAACATTAACTGATGTTGTCATCTTCCTGCATGAAAATTTCACCTGCAATGTATGAGAAGTAAGAACTGCCAGCAGAGCAAGTGGTTTAAATTGGTAGCTCACCCACTACCATGAATCCTGGCTTTGAGCTACGTGTAGCACCAACTATTGACTGTGTACAAAAAAATCAAAAAAGAGAGTAGGCTCTTTGACTGAAATATGTGACCTACACAAAGCAATAACTAGTGAGTCGTTTAATTTATAAACCCACTTTTATTGATTAATATACATTGAGATTGGTTTGAAATGGTATTTTTTTCACTTAGAAAAAGAAATGACTCATGATTTTTTCTTTTGATTTTGGTCAAATAGCCCAAACGTTTGTAGCCATCAGATATGTAATTAGAAGAAGTTTAGTGAGAGAATATAAATTTTTTCAAGAATGTGCATTTCTTTTTTTCTCTTTTTTTTTTTTTTTTTTTTTTTTGAGACGGAGCCTGGCTCTGTTGCCCAGGCTGGAGTGCAGTGGCTGGATCTCAGCTCACTGCAAGCTCCGCCTCCCGGGTTCACGCCATTCTCCTGCCTCAGCCTCCCGAGTAGCTGGGACTACAGGCGCCGCCACCTCGCCCGGCTAGTTTTTTTGTGTTTTTTAGTAGAGACGGGGTTTCACCGTGTTAGCCAGGATGGTCTCCATCTCCTGACCTGTTGATCCGCCCTCCATGACCTTCCAAAGTGCTGGGATTACAGACTTGAGGCTCCGCGCCCGGCGGAAGGTGCGTTTCGTTAATGCATTCCTGTTGTTGGTTTTGGTAACTTAACAGTGTGAGTTGTTTTAATCATAGGTGAAAAAATTACTGAAAATGTTACTCTAACAAAGAGTCTAATTGGATGCTATAAAAAGTTTATATTTTAAATGTATGCATTAAAAAGACTTTCATAACCCCCAAATTGAAGTTACTTCATGTTATTTTGGTTAAATTCTAAGAATGATATGATTTTCAAAATTATGATATGAAAAGGGAAGATTTCAGTGCGTTTTATTACTTCTAAATGTCCACATATATTCCAACAAAAGGGTATGTTTCAAGCTTACACAGAACTGAAACACAAAGTGAG
>NW_022311926.1:0-1988 GCF_002776525.5 Piliocolobus tephrosceles | reverse complement strand
TAGAAAAGACCTGTGTATTTCTATATTTAGAAAAGCCCTGTGTATTTCTGTATGTATATAATTTGTTTATTTATAGATAAATATATAATCTCTATATATTTATATATCTATTTATATGTATTTACATTTATATAGATAATCTATTTCACATATAGATTATCTATATAAATACTTATATTCAATATATATATAAAAATGTAAAAATATTTATATTTCTATATAAGATATAAATAATATATAAATATGTAATGCATAAAGATAAATATATCATATAAAATATCTATTCTATATGTGATCACTTATTTTAGAAGGTAAGGTGTTATGATTGTTGAAGCATGGTTCACAGGCAAAAGGAGAAAGGAAATTATTGTAAGAAGAATAAAGTACAAAATTATCATGATTTAATTTCCAGTTATTAATAATTACACCTACAGAATAATTCATGCCATTTGATCTTACAATGAATAACACGTTAAACTTTTACGTGATTATGAAAATATGAATTTCCATATAATAAGGGTTTGAGATGTAAAGCTCTGACTTTATAGGCCATTTTCACTTGTTACATAGATTGTTCCTATAGCTTTAAAGATGCTAAAATTAATGGTGGCTTAGAAGAGATGGTAGCATCATTTGAGAAACAGATGAGTTCTGTTTCGTCCTTTCCTTGGTGTGGTCAGGGCTTCACTTCATTAGCTTAGGAAGGGATTTCAGAGCTATGCATGTTGAACTTGTAGCTGCCTCCTATGGAATCCTACGAAACCTAGGCCACAGAAACAGGGCGTTGCCCCATGTCCTGAACGCCATTATTTTGTGGTATATTTGTTTTGTATTTCTTATATGGAAATACCATATAAGGATGAGCATACTTGGTATAACTCAAAGCCTGTTTATTTGCAAGGCTGTATTGACCCTGAACAATAAATATTTGTATGTTATGAATGGGAAACAAGTCAGAATGAAAAGCTCCTGCTGTCTTTTAGGAAAGCCTATTGGCTGTGGTTGTATGCATCTTTCCAAAGGGAAATTGGTGAACTTTCGCTATCGTTTTTCCCATAATGACAGCATAAAACTAAAATAAACTGAAACTTGTCAGTGGTCACTTTTGGGGTTGGTGTATATTAGGGAGCACTTTTGCAGTGTGTTTCAAAATTAGATTCAAGGATTAATTTCATGCACCTTATTTTAATACCATATTTCCATTCAAGCTCTGCATGTCACAACAGTCTGTGATGATTCTTTTGGCACTGAAAAAATTATCCATGGCACTTAAACCGTGTTTCTTTCATCATTTCATGGCAGTAGGAGCTTCAAGTGCTATTTGTTGGGAACCCATCCTGACTAGCTCTTTCAGTGGGGTTTCATGTTTTACTGTGATGTTTGGCAGACTTGTGTTTCAGACATTTTCAGATTTGGAAAGTTACTATGATTTTGAAATTATAAATGCAAAAATGTCACTGAATTTACTTTCACCAACTTTTAATTCATTATAGACAATAAGTGGTTTAATCAGAAATCAGGCCAGGTGAGGTGGGTCATGCCTGTAATCCCAGCACTTTGGGAGGCCGACGTGGGCAGATCACTTGAGTTCAGGAGTTCGAAACCAGCCTGCCCAACATGGTGAAACACCATCTCTACTAAAAATACAAAAAATAGCCAGGCATGGCGGTGTGTGCCTGTAATCCCAGTTACTTGGGAGGCTGAGGCAGGAGAATTGCTTGAGCCCTGGAGGTGGAGGTTGCAGTGAGCCAAGACTGCAATATTGCACCACTGCACTCCAGCCTGGGTGACAGAGCAAGACTCCATCTCAAGAAAAAAAAAAAAAAAAAAGAAAAAAAATCAGTAATTTAAGTAATCTTTTAATTTGTTGGAGCAGTCATAAATACTACATCTTCATTTAAGTCTTTCTTTATTCTACATGTTATATACACAGTTAAATTAGTTAATAAGAGTGTTAAATATTTTCCCTCCTTCTCCAACTACCCACA
>NW_022311924.1:0-4693 GCF_002776525.5 Piliocolobus tephrosceles | reverse complement strand
TACATAGAAATACAACATACCCAAATCTCTGGGATGCAGCAAAATCATTGTTAAAAGTTTATAGTCTACACAACTAACTCTACAAGTTCGAAAGAACTTAAAGTAATGATCTAACAATCACACCTAAATGAACTAGAAAAACAAGAACAAATCAACTCCAAAGCTAGCAGGATAAAAGATGTAACTAAAATTCAAGTGGAATTAAACAAAATTGAGACAAAAAAATCAAAAAAGAAATTGATGGAACCAAAGGTTGTTCCTTCCACAGAAAAGACAAGACCAATAAACCCATAGCTAGATCAACAAAGAAAAATAAATGAATAAAAGATAAGATCCAAATAAGCAAAATCAGGAATGACAAATTGGTATTACAATTAATACCACAGAAATATACACCAAAAAATCAGAAATAAATATGAATACTTCTATGCACACAAACTAGAAAATCTAGAGAAAATAGAAAAATGCTAGCAAGACATAAACTGCCAATATTGAATTAGCAAGAAATTGGAACCATGAGCAAATTAATGTTGACTTCTGAAACTGAAGCAGTAATAAAAAACCTACTAACAAACACAAAATGTCCCAGATTAGATGGATTCCTAGTTGAATTCTACCAGTTCAGCTGGAGAGCTGGTACCAATTATGCTGAAACTATTTGAAAAATTCAAGGTGGAGGGATTCCTCCTTAACTCATTCTGTGAAGCCAACGTCACCACAAATGACAAAAATACAATGAAAAGAGAAAACTACAGGCCAAGCCAATGTCCCTGATGAACATGTACACAAAAATCCTAAACAAAAGATCAGCCAACTGAATCTAGTAGCACATCAAAAAGTTCATTCACCAGGATCAAGTAGGCTCATTCCTGGAATACAAAGTTGGTTCAATATGTAAAAATCAATAAATGTGATTCATCCTATAAAAATAATTAAAAATAAAAATCATAGAATCATTTTAGATGCAGAAAAAGCCTTCAATAAAACCCAAAGTCCCTACATGATAAAAATGATCAACAAACTAGACATTGAAGAAACATACCTCCAAAAAAATAAGAGTTATGTATGATGAATCCACAGCCAACATCATACTAAATGAACAAAAGCTGGAAACATTCCCCTTGAGAACTGGAAAAGACAAGGATGTCCACTCTCATCACTCCTATAAAACATACTACAGGAAGCCTTTGCCAGAACAATCAATGAAGAAAATGAAAGGCATCCAAATAGAAGAAGAAGAAATCAAAATATCTCTCTTCAAAGAGGATACGATTCCCTAGATAATCCTAAACACTCCATCAAATGACTCCTGTAATTTGAAAATGACTTCAGTAATCAGGGTACAAAATCAGTGTACAAGATTCAGCAGCATTTCTATACATTGATAATGTTGAAACTGTGAGTCAAATTGAGAGGTGAGGCCAGCTGGACTTCCTGGGTTGAGTGGGGATTTGGGGAACTCTCATGTCTTATAAGAGGATTATAAAACGCACCAATTATTTCTCTGTAAAACACACCAATCAGCGCTCTGTAAAACATATCAATCAGCACGACTCTAAAGTAGCCTATCGCGGGGAGGATTGAAAAAGGGTACTCTGATATGACAGAAATGGAACATGGGAGGGGACCATAAGGGAATAAAAACCACCCCAGCCAGCAGCAGCAACCCACTCAGGTCCCCTTCCATGCTGTGGAAGTTTTGTCCTTTTACTCTTCATAATAAACCTTCCTACCACTTACTCTTTGGGTCTGTGCCATCTTTGAGAGTTGTAACACTGACCGTGAAGGTCGACGGCTTCATTCTTGAAGTCAGCGAGACCACAAACCCACTGGCAGGAACCAACTCCAGACACATCTTGGGGGCTCATTAAGGATCTTGCCACGTGGTGAGTACCATTGGACCCCTCTCACTTGCTTTCTGTCCTATTTTTCCTTAGAATTCGGGGGCTACACACCAGGCACCTGTCAGCCACTTAAAAGTGACTAGCGCAGGTACCGTACTAAAGACACAGATGTCAGGCTTTCTGGGAAAGGGCTCTCTAACAACCCCTGACTCTTCATAGTCAGGAGCATTGGTTTGCCTTGAACCAGCTTCTTCTTTCCTGTACTTCCGGGCTGAGCTAAGGGTTGACAGAGAAGAAAGCCATTCAGTTCCAGGGTCCCAACAAAATGTTCGTCAACCCTGCAGCCATGAGCGGAGCTCTCAAAGTTACATCACCCAAGCGAGACTCACCCATCTATCCTGACCCTTTCCTCCTGGGTCCTAGCACATGTCAGACAAATTTCCTCCCACCCCTCTTCTCCAAGGCTAGTCCCACTTATAAAAACCACTCCCTGTCCCTGGTGCTCTTCTAGTTTCTCCTATTTCTAATATGAATTTTGGGACTCTGTTCCCTTCTTTAGGCACCTGGGCTCACCAATCAGAAAGACATAATTTTTGCCCGAAGCCTCATCAAATTGTGGAAATATCTGGCATTTTAGGATCCCTCCTCAGAGTAGCAGGCCTAACAAAGGGTATTCTTGAAGCTAGCATATGAGGAGCCTCAGAAATTACAGACTCCAAAATTTGGGGGGATATCCTTCCTATTCATATGATTAGAAGTGAGAAAAAAAAAAAAAAGGCATCACTCTTCCAACCCTGGAGATGCCTTCCCTCCCTCAGGATATGGCCCTCCACTGCCTTTTAAGGTATATCATCTTTATAGAACAAGGGAAGGTCCCAATACCAATGGGAGAAAACACTTAGGACTCTAACAGGTTTTCGAGAATGTGTCGCTAAGGGCCACTAAATCTGACCTTCCTCTGTCTTCTTTGTGGTCTAAGAGGAAAACAAGTGTTTCTGCTGCTGCTTTGTTGAGTACAACTATTCCAAACATTAGGGTCCAGGGACCATTGTGGGTTCTTGGGTGGGAGAAAAGAAAACAAAGAACAGTCCAAAACCGTGGACTTTTTTTATTCAACAAGCTCACCCTTGAAATGCATCCTAAGGCATTGGAACCAATTTGACCCAGAAACCCTAAAAAGAAGTGGCTTATTATTTTCTGCACTGTGGCCTGGCCCCAATACTCTCTCTCTGATGAGGAAAAATGGCCACCTGAGGGTAGTATAAATTATAATACTATCTTGCAGCTTGACCTTTTATGTAAGAGGAAAGGTAAATGGAATGAAATACCTTATGTCCAAGCTTTCTTTTCATTGAAAGATAATCCACAACTATGCAAAGCTTGCAATTTACATTCTACAGGAGGACCTCTTAGCTTACCTCCATGTGCTAGCCTCCCTACAGCTCCCCTTCTTATTAATAATGAGCCTCCTCTAATCTCCCCCACCAAGAAGGAAATGAGCAAAGAAATCTCCAAGGGACCACAAAACCCCCCAGGGTATCAGTTATGTCCCCTTCAAGTTGTAGGAGGAGGGGAATTTGGCCCAATTTGGACACATGTCCCCTTCTCTCTCTCTAATTTAAAACAGATCAAGGTAGACCAGGGGAAGTTTTCAGATGATCCTGATAGGTATGTAGATGTTCCACAGGGTCTAGGGCAAACCTTCAACCTCACGTGGAGAGATGTTATGCTATTGTTAGATGAGCCTACCAAGAGGAACAGGCTGAAAATGAAAAGCGAGATAAGAGAAAGGCCACAGCCTTAGTCATGGCCCTCAGATAAACAAACCTTGGTGGTTCAGAGAGGACAGAAAACAGAGCAGGCCAATCACCTGGTAGGGCTTGTTATCAGTGTGGTTTGCAAGCACAGCTTAAAAAAGATTGTCCAATGAGAAACAAGCTGCCCCCTGGCCCATGTCCACTATGCCAAGGCTATCACTGGAAGGTGTACTGCCCCAGAGGACAAAGGTTCTCAGCCAGAAGCCCCCAACCAGGTGATCCAACACTTGCCCAGGGATTGAGGATGCCCTGGGCAAGTGTCAGCTCCTGTCATCACCCTCACTCAGCCCTGGGTAAGTTTAACCATTGAGGGCCAGGAAATTGACTTCTTCCTGGACACTGGTGTGGATTCTCAATGTTAATCTCCTGCCCTGGACGGCTGTCCTCAAAATCCGTTACCATCTGAGGAATCCTGGGACAGCACGTAACCAGGTATTTCTCCCACCCCCCTCAGTTGTAATTGGGAGAGTTTGCTCTTTTCACCTGCCTTTTTTTTATTATGCCTGAAAGTCCCACATCTTTATTAGGGAGGGATATATTCGTCAAGGCTGGAGCTATTATCTACATGAATATGGGGAACAAGTTATCCATTTGTTGTTCTCTACTTGAGGAGGGAATCAACCCTGAAGTCTGGGAATTGGAAGGACAATTTGGAAGGATAAAAAATGCCTGCCCAGTCCAAATCAGGCTAAAAAGACCCCACCACTTTTCCTTATCAAAGGCAATATCCCTTAAGGCCTGAAGCTCATAAAGGATTACAGAATGTTGTTAGACATTTAAAACGTCAAGGCTTAGTAAGAAAATGCAGCAGTCCCTGCAACACCCCAATTTTAGGAGTACAAAAACCAAGTGGTCAGTGGAGACTAGTGCAAGATCTAAGACTCATCAATGAAGCAGCAATTCCTCTATATCTAGCTGTACCCAACCCATAAACTATGCTCTCTCAAATACCAGAGGAAGGAGGATGGTTCACTGTTCTGGACCTCAAGGATGCCTTCTTCTGCACTCCCCTGCACTCTGATTCCCAGTTTC
>NW_022311923.1:0-36247 GCF_002776525.5 Piliocolobus tephrosceles | reverse complement strand
GATGGGGTTGTTTGTTTTTTTCTTGTATATTTGTTTGAGTTCTTTGTGGATTCTGGAAATTAGCCCTGTGTCAGATGAGTAGATTGCAAAAATTTTCTCCCATTCTGTAGGTTGCCTGTTCACTCTGATGGTAGTTTCTTTTGCTGTGCAGAAGCTCTTTAGTTTAATTAGATCCCATTTGTCAATTTCGGCTTTTGCTGCCGTTGCTTTTGGTGTTTAAGACATGAAGTCCTTGCCCATGCCTATGTCCTGAATGGTACTACCTAGATTTTCTTCTAGGGTTTTTATGGTAATAGGTCTAACATTTAAGTCTCTAATCCATCTTGAATTAATCTTCGTATAAGGAGTAAGGAAAGGATCCAGTTTCAGCTTTCTACTTATGGCTAGCCAATTTTCCCAGCACCATTTATTAAATAGGGAATCCTTTCCTCGTTTCTTGTTTCTCTCAGGTTTGTCAAAGATCAGATGGCTGTAGATGTGTGGTATTATTTCTGAGGACTCTGTTCTGTTCCATTGGTCTATATCTCTGTTTTGGTACCAGTACCATGCTGTTTTGGTCACTGTAGCCTTGTAGTATAGTTTGAAGTCAGGTAGCATGACGCCTCCAGCATTGTCCTTTAGACTTAGGATTGTCTTGGCAATGCGGGCTCTTTTTTGGTTCCATATGAACTTTAAAGCAGTTTTTTCCAATTCTGTGAAGAAACTCATTGGTAGCTTGATGGGGATGGCATTGAATCTATAAATAACCTTGGGCAGTATGGCCATTTTCACGATATTGATTCTTCCTATCCATGAGCATGGTATGTTCTTCCATATGTTTGTGTCCTCTTTGATTTCACTGAGCAGTGGTTTGTAGTTCTCCTTGAAGAGGTCCTTTACGTCCCTTGTAAGTTGGATTCCTAGGTATTTTATTCTCTTTGAAGCAATTGTGAATGGAAGTTCATTCCTGATTTGGCTCTCAAAAGAAGACATTCATACAGCCAACAGACACATGAAAAAATGCTCATCATCACTCGCCATCAGAGAAATGCAAATCAAAACCACAATGAGATACCATCTCACACCTGTTAGAATGGCAATCATTAAAAAATCAGGAAACACCAGGTGTTGGAGAGCATGTGGAGAAATAGGAACACTTTTACACTGTTGGGGGATTGTAAACTAGTTCAACCATTATGGAAAACAGTATGGCAATTCCTCAAGGATCTAGAACTAGATGTACCATATGACCCAGCCATCCCACTACTGGGTATATACCCAAAGGATTATAAATTATGCTACTACAAAGACACATGCACACGTATGTTTATTGCGGCACTATTCACAATAGCAAAGACTTGGAATCAACCCAAATGTCCATCTGTGACAGACTGGATTAAGAAAATGTGGCACATATATACCGTGGAATACCATAAAAAAGGATGAGTTTATACAAAAGGATGAGTTTGCATCCTTTGTAGGGACATGGATGCCGCTGGAAACCATCATTCTTAGCAAACTATCACAAGAAGAGAAAACCAAACACCACATGTTCTCACTCATAGGTGGGAACTGAACAATGAGCTCACTTGGACTCGGGAAGGGGAACATCACACACTGGGGCCTATCATGGGGAGGTGGGAGTGGGGAGGGATTGCACTGGGGAGTTATACCTGATATAAATGAATTGATGGGTGCTGACGAGTTGATGGGTGCAGCACACCAACATGGCACAGGTATACATATGTAACAAACCTGCATGTTATGCATATGTACCCTAGAACTTAAAGTATAATAATAATAAAAAAAAAGAAATATACCTTTCTTCTCCTAGAGGTTTCCGGAATCCCATTTGGATAAAAAGCTACCAAGCGATATTGGGGAGTACAGAGACGAGTATGGTGAAAAAGGAAATGTCCTCTGGAAACTGGAAACTGGAAAGAAGATTTCTGTGAAACTGCTTTGTGTTAGATATATTTCTTCATCTCGCATAGTTAAAACGTTAATTATATTACGCAGTTTGGAATCTCTGTCATGCACATATCTGTGAAGGGACGTTTGGGTGCACATTCAGCCCTACAGTGAAGGAGGAGATATCTTCAGATAAAAACTGGAGAGAAGATTTCTGCGAAAATGCTTTGAGATGTATGCATTCCACTCAGGGAGTTATACCTCTTTTCTCACAAGGCAGTGTTTGAATTCTGTACCTGTGAAACCGAAAAAGTGATATTTCGGTTGTCATTGAGGACTATGGTGAATAGTGAAATATACTGAAATAAAATCGAGGAAGAAGTGTTCCAAGAATCTTCTCTATGATATGTGCATTCAGTTCACAGTGTTAATGCTTACTCTATGTTGCCCAGTTTCGAAAATCTGTCTTTGAAGGATCTGTGAAAGGATTTTTGTGACGCCCGGAGGCTTTTGGTGAGCGAGGTAACGTCTTCCGGTGAAACCTGCAGAGAAGCTTTCTGAGCAACTGCTTTTTGATGTGTGTATTCGTTCCAAAGAGTTAAACAATTCTTTGGATTGAGCAGCTTGAAGTCACTCTTTTTGTGGCATCTAAGAAGGACATTTGGGAACGATCCTTAGAATAAGGAGAAAGAAATATCCTCTGGAAAAATCCAGTAGGAAGCTTTCTGTGAAACTGCCCCGTGTCATCTTCATTTTTCTTGCTCAGTTAAGCCTCTTTTCATTGAGCAGTTTTCTAATGCTTTGTATGTTTAGCATGTGATGGGATATTCGGGAGCACTTTAAGGCTAATGGTGAAAAAGGAAATATGTTCAGATAGAAACTGGAGAGAAGCTTTCTGAGGAACTGCTTTGTCACATGTGCATTCCAGTCACCGTGTTACACCTCTCTTCTCATACATATGATGACTATGGTGCAAATTCTCATATGGTGAAAAAGGAAATATCAACAGACAAAAACTGGAAAGAAGATTTCTGTGAAACTGTTTTGTGTTAGATATATTTGTTCATCTCACATAGTTAAAACTTTAACTATATTACACAGTTTGCAAAATCCGTAATGCACAGATCCACGAAGGGATTTTCAGGAGCACATTCATGCCTATGGTGAAAAAGGAGATATCTTCAGATAAAAATTGGATAGAACCTTTCTGAGAAACTACTTTGTGATATATGCATTCCACTCAGGGAGTCATAGCTCTTTTCCCACAAGGCAGCATTTGAATACTTTTCCTGTGAAACCGAAAAAGTGATATTTCAAAACGCCTTGAGGACTATGGCGAGCAGGGAAATGTACTGAAATAAAATCGAGGGGGAAGCGTTCCAAGAATCTGTTCTCTGATATGTGCATTCACTTCAAGGAGTTAATGCTTACTCTCTGTTGCCCAGTTTCGAAACTCTGTTTTTGAAGAAACTGTGAAGGGATATTGAGTGACAGCCAGAGGCTTGTGGTGATCACGGAAACGTGTCATCATGAAACCTGCAGAGAAAAGTTCTGAGCAACTGCTTTGCGATGTGAGCATTCCTCTCCTAGAGTTAAACCGTTCTTTGGATTGAGCAGCTTGAAATCACTGTTTTTGTGGGATCTGAGGAAGGACATTTGGAAATGATCCTTAGAATATGGAGAAAGAAATATCCTCAGGTAACATCCAGAAGGAAGCTTTCTGTGAAACTGCTCTGTGTCATCTTAATTCCACTCACTCAGATAAGCCTCTCTTTCCAATAAGGAGTTTTCTAGCCCTGTGTATGTTTAGCGTGAGATGGGATATTAGGGAGAACTTTGAGGCTAACGGTGAAAAAAGAAATAGGTTCAGACCAAAACTGGAGAGAAGGTTTTGGAGGAACTGCTTTGTGACGTGTGCATTCCAGTCACAGTGTTATACCTCTCTTCTCATACAGGGTGAGGGAAACCCTTTTGGAGAAACAGGTACCAAGTGATATTCGGGAGCATGTTGATGCCGATGGTGAAAAGCGAAATATCCTCAGACAAAAACTGGAAAGAAGCTTTCTAGGAAACTACTCTGTGATATGTGTACTCATCTCACATAGATAAATCTTTCTTTACATTACGCAGTTTGGAAACTGTCATAGAGGGATCCAGGAAGGGAACTTCGTCAGCACATTCTGGACGATGGTGAAAAAGGAAATATATTCAGATAAAAACTGGAAAGAAGCTTTCTGTGAATCTGCTTTTTGCTATGTTTATTCATCTCACATAGATGAAGCTTTCCTTACATTATGCAGCTTGGAGACTCCCTCGTGTATGTTTGAGATCACAGTTGGGCCTTTGGTGAAATAGGATATATAGTCAGATAAACACGGGAGAGAAGCTTTCTGAGAAACTGCTTGGTGATGTGTGCATTCCACACAGGAAGTATAACGTTCTTCTCGTTAGGCACAGTTTGAACACTGTTCCTGTGAAACCAAAAGAGTGATATTCGGAAAACTTTGAAGACTATGGCAAAAACTGCAATATCGTCCAATAAAAAACAGAAAGAATCTCTCGAAGAAACTGCTCTCTAACATGTCCATCTTTTCACAGGGTTAAAGCTTCCTGTACATTTCCCAGTTTGAAAGTCAGCCTTTGAGGTTTCTCCGAAGGGATAGTATGTGGCAACCGGAGGCCTATGTCAAGCAAGGAAATGTCTTCCATCAAAAATCGGAAAGAATCTTTCTGTGCAAATCTTTCATAATGTTTGCATTCATTACATAGCGTTAAATGATTCTTTAGATTGAGCAGTTTGAAATCACTGTTTCTGTGGAATCTCAGAAAGGACGTTTGGAAACGCTCTTAAGAATATCCTGAAGAAGAAATAACCTCAGAAAAAAACCAGAAGGAAGGTTTCTGTGAAACTGCTCTGTGTCACGTGAATTCTGCTCACACAGTTAAGCTTCTCTTTTCATAGAACAGTATCATAACACTGTTTTTGTTTAGTCTGCAAAGTGATATTCAGGAGCCCTTTGAGTCTTACGGTGAGGAAGGAAACCTCTCTAGATAGAAAGTGGAGAGAAGGTTTTTGAGGTGTTGCTTTGTGACATGTGCATTCCACTCACAGAAATATACCTTTATTCTCATAGAGGATTCCGGAATGCCTTTCGGAGAAAAAGCTACCAAGAGATACTCAACAGTATAGGGACAGCTATGGAGAAAAAGGAAATATCCTCGGACAAAAACTGGAAAGAATATTTTTGTGAAACTCCTTTGTGTTGGATATATTTTTTTGTCTTGCATTGTTAAAACTTTTCTCATATTATGCAGTTTGGAAACTCTGTCATGTACGGAACCACGAAGGGACATTCAGGAGCACATTCAGGCCTACGGTTAAAGAGGAGATATCTCAGATAAAAACTGGACAGAAGCTTGCTGAGTAACTACTTTGTGATGTATGCATTCCACTCAGGGAGTTATACCTCTTTTCTCACAACACAGTGTTTGTACACTCTTCCTGTGAAACCGAAAATGTGATATTTTGGTTCGCATTGAGGACAATGGCGAAAAGTGAAATATACTGAAATAAAATCGAAGAAGAAACGATCCAAGAATCTGCTCTTCGATATGTGCATTCACTTCACAGTGTTAATGCTTACTCTATGTCGCACAGTTTGGAAACTCTGCCTTTGAAGTATCTGTGAAGGTATATTTAGTGACTCCTGGAGGCTTGTGGTGAGTGAGGAAACGTCTTCCATTGAGACCTGCAGAGAAACGTTCTGAGCAACTGTTTTGCGATGTGTGTATTCGTCTCCTAGAGTTAAACCATTCTTTGGATTGAGTAGCTGAAGTCACTGTTTTTGTGGAATCTGAGGAAGGACATTTGAGAACGATCCTTAGAATATGGAGAAAGAAATATCCTCAGGTAAAATCCAGAAGGAAGCTTTCTGTGATACTGCTCTGTGTCATCTTAATTCCTCTCACACAGATAAGCCTCTTTTTTCATTGAGCAGTTTTCTGACCCTTTGTATGCTTAGCGTGTGATGGGATATTCTGGAGCACTTTGAGGCTAATGGTGAAAAACGAAATATGTTCACACCGAAACGGGAGAGAAGCTCTCCAAGGAACTGCTTTGTGACATGTGCATTCCACTCACAGTGTTGTATGTCTCTTCTCATACAGCGTCAGGGAAACCCTTTTGGGGAAACAAGTACCAGGTGATATTCGGGAGCATGTTGATACCATTGTTGAAAAGGGAAATAGCCTCAGAGAAAAACTGCAAAGAAACTTTCTAGGAAACTACTCTGTGATATGTGTAATCATCTCACATAGATAAAGCTTTCTTTACATTACGCAGCTTGGAAACTGTCATGGACGGATCCACAAAGGGACCTTTGGGAGCACATTCTGGACTATGGAGAAAAAGGAAATATCTTCAAATAAAAAAGGGAAAGAAGCTTTCTGTGAATCTGCTTTTTGCTATATTTATTCAACTCATATAGATGAAGCTATCTTTACATTATGCACCTTGGAATCTCCCTCGTGGATGGATCTGTGAAGGGATATTTGTTATCACATTTGGGACTATGGTGAAATAGGAAATGTAGTCAGATAAAAACTGGAGAGAAGCTTTCTGAGAAACTGCTTAGTGATGTGTGAATTCCACTCAGGGAGTTATAGAATCCTTCTCATAAGGCACAGTTTGAACAGACTTCCTGTAAAACCAAAAGAGTGATATTCGGAACACATTGAAAACTATGGCAATCATTAAAAAATCAGGAAACAACAGGTGTTGGAGAGGATGTGGAGAAATAGGAACACTTTTACACTGTTGGTGGGATTGTAAACTAGTTCAACCATTATGGAAAACAGTATGGCAATTCCTCAAGGATCTAGAACTAGATGTACCAGATGACCCAGCCATCCCACTACTGGGTATATACCCAAAAGATTATAAATTATGCTACTACAAAGACACATGCACACGTATGTTTATTGTGGCACTATTCACAATAGCAAAGACTTCGAATCAACCCAAATGTCCATCAGTGACAGACTGGATTAAGAAAATGTGGCACATATACACCATGGAATACTATGCAGCCATAAAAAAGGATGAGTTTGCATCCTTTGTAGGGACATGAATGCAGCTGGAAACCATCATTCTTAGCAAAATATCACAAGAAGAGAAAATTAAACACCGCATGTTCTCACTCATAGGTGGGAACTGAACAATGAGCTCACTTGGACTCGGGAAGGGGAACATCACACAATGGGGCCTATCATGGGGAGGGGGGATGGGGGAGGGATTGCATTGGGGAGTTATACCTGACATAAATGATGAATTGATGGGTGCTGACGAGTTGATGGGTGCAGCACACCAACATGGCACATGTATACATATGTAACAAACCTGCACGTTATGCACATGTACCCTAGAACTTAAAGTACAATAACAAAAAAATAAGGAAAAAAAGAAAAAAGAAAACTATGGCAAAAAGTGAAATGTCGTCCAATAAAAAACAGAAGGAAGCACTCCAAGAAACTGCTCTCTAACATGTCCATTCTTTTCACAGGTTTAAAGCTTACTCTACATTTCCCAGTTTGAATGTCAGTCTTTCAGGTTTCTGCGAAGGGATAGTAAGTGTCAACCGGAGGCCTGTGTGAGACAAGGAAATGCCTTTCTTTGAAAATCTGAGAGAAGCTTTCTGAGTAACTCTTTTGGGATGCTTGTATTCATCTCATAGAGTTAAATCATTCTTTGGATTGAGCACTTTGAAATCACTGTTTCTGTGCAATCTGAGAAAGGACATTTGGAGACGCTCTGTTTGGAATATCCTGAAAAAGAAATAACGTCAGAGAACCAAAAGGAATCTTTCTGTGAAACTGCTCTGTGTCATGAGAATTCCGCTCACAAAGTTAAGCCTATCTTTTCATTGAGCAGTTTTCTCACCCTGTGTATATTTAGCGTGTGATGGGAAATTCGGGAGCAGTTTGACGCTTACCATGAAAAAGGAAATATGCTCAGACCGAAGCTGGAGAGAATCTTTCCGAGGAACTGCTTTGTGACGTGTGCAGTACAGTCACAGTGTTATACCTCTCTTCTCATACAGCGTTGGGGAAACCCTTTTGGAGAAAGGGGTACCAGGTGATATTCAGGAGCATTGTCATGCCGATGGAGAAATGGGAATTAGCTTCAGAAAAAAACTGAAAAGAAGCTTTCCAGGAAACTACACTGTGGTATGTGTAATCATCTCACATAGATAAAGCTTTGTTTACATTACGCACTTGGAAACAGTCATGGATGGATCCATGAAGGGACTTTCGCGAGCACACTCAGGACTATGGTGAAAAAGGAAATATCTTCAGATAAAACCTGGAAAGTAGCTTTCTGTGAATCTGTTTTTCCTATGTTTATCCTTCTCACATAGATTAAGCTTTCTTTACTTTTTGCAGCTTGGAAACCCCCATGGATGGATTTACGAAGGGTTATTTGGGATCACATTTGAGCCTATGGTGAAATAGCAAATATAGTCTGATAAAAACTGGAGAGAAGCTTTCTGAGAACCTGCTTGGTAATGTGCGCATTCCACTCAGGGAGCTTTAACTTTCTTCTCATAAGGCAGACTTTGAGCACTGTTCCTGTGAAACCAAAAGAGTGATATTTGGAACATATTGAAGAATATGGCAAAAAGTGAAATGTCGTCTAATTAAAAACAGAAAGAAGCACTCCAAAAAACTGTTCTTTGGCATGTCCATTCTTTTAACAGGATTCAACTTTATATTTCCCAGTTTGAAAGTCATTCTTTGAGGGTTCTGTGAAAGGATATTAATTGGCAACCGCAGGTCTGTGTCGAGCAAGGAAATGTCCTCCATCGGAAATCGGAGAGAATCTTTCTGTGCAACTCTTTTGTGACGTTTCTTTTCGTCTCATAGAGTTAAATCATTCTTTGTATTGAGGAGTTTGAAATCACTGTTTCTGGGGAACCTGAGAAAGGACATTTGGAAACGCTCTTTAGAATATCCTGAAAACAAAATAACCTCAGAGAGAAACGAGAAAGACACTTTCCGTGAAACTGCTCTGTGTCATGTGAAATCCGCTCACACAGTTAAGCTTCTCCATTCATTGAGCAGTATGATACCACTGTTTTTGTTTTGTATGCCAAGGGATATTCAGGAGTGCTTTAAGGCTTACGGTGAGAAAGGAAACGACTTTAGATAGAAACTGGAGAGAAGCTTTCTGAGGAGATGCTTTGAGACGTGTGCTTTCCACTCAGAGAGATATACCTTTCTTCTCCTAGAGGATTCTGGAATCCCCTCTGGAGAAAAAGCTACAAATGACATTCAGGAGAACAGGCACGGTTATGGTTAAAGAGGGAATATCCCTACAGAATAACTGGGACGAAGATTTCTGTGAATCTGCTTTATTCATCTCCAATAGTAAAAACGTTTCTTATATTACACAGTTTGGGAATTCCATCATGAATGGATCCTCGAAGAGACATTGGGGAGCACATTCAGGCCAACGATGAAACAGGAGATATCTTCAGATAAAACTGGATAGATACTTTCTGAAAAACTACTTTGTGATATATGCATTCCACTCAGAAAGTTATACCTTTTTTCACACAAGGCAGCTTTTGAACACGGTTCATGTGAAACCGAAAAAGTTATATTTTGGAGCCCATTGAGGACTATGGTGAATAGTGAAATATACTGAAATAAAAGCGAGGAAGAAGCATTCCAAGAATCTGCTCTCTGATACGTGTATTCATTGCACAGAGTTAATGTATATTCTACATAGCCCAGTTTCAGAATTCGGTCTTGGAAGAATCTGTGAAGGGATAGTTATTGATGCCCGGAGGCTTTTGCCTAGCAAGAAAGCATCTTCCGATGCAACTAGCAGAGAATGGTTCTGAGCAACAGCTTTGTGATGTGTATTTGTCTCATAGACTTAAACCATTCTTTTGACTCAGTAGCCTGAAATCACAGTTTTTGTGGAATCTGTGGAGGGACATTTGGGAATGATCCTTAGATTATGGAGAAAGAAATATCCTCCTGAAAAATCCAGTAGAAAGCTTTCTGTGAAACTGCTCTATGTGGTCTTAATTCTGCTCGCTCAGTTAAGCCTCCCTTTTCACTGAGCAGTTTTCTAGCCCTGTGTATATTTAGCATGTGATGGGATATGCGGGAGCACTTTGAGGCTTACGGTGAAAAAGGAAATATGATCAGACCGAAACTGGAGAGGAGCTTCCCAGGGAACTGCTTTGTGACATGTGCATTCCTGTCACAGTGTTATACCTCCCTTCTCATACAGCATCGGGGAAAACCTTTTGGAGAAACAGGTACCAAGTGATATTCAGGAGCATGTTGATGCTGATGGTGAAAAGCCAAATAACCTCAGACAAAAACTGGAAAGAAGTTTTCTAGGAAACTACTCTGTGATATGTGTAATCATCTCACATAGATAAAGCTTTCTTTACATTACACAGGTTGGAAACTTTCATGGACGGATCCACAAAGGGACCTTCGGGAGCACATTCAAGACTATGGTGAAAAAGGAAATATCTTCAGATAAAACCTGGAAAAAAGCATTCGGTGAATCTGCGTTTTGCTGTGTTTATTCATCTCACATAGATGAAGCTTTCTTTACATTACACATCTTGGAAACTCCCTCGTGCATGTATTTGCACAGGGATATTTGGGATCACATTGAGACCTATGGCGAAATAAAAAATATTGTCAGATAAAAATTTGAAAGAAAGTTTCTGAGAAACTGCTTTGTGACGAGTGCATTCCATTCACAGTGTTATACCTCTCGTCTCACACAGCATGGGGGAAATCGTTTTGGAGCAACATGTACCAAGTGATATTCGGGAGCATATATCTTCTGATTATCCCTTTGTGGACTAAACAAAAACAGTGTTATGATACTGTTCTCTGAAAAGAGAAGCAGAAAACTGCTCAATGAAAAGGTAGGCTTAACTGAGCCAGAAGAATTAAGACGACACAGAGCACTTTAACAGAAACCTTCTGTTTGGACAAACGGAGGCAAGATGGCACACTTCCGGGTTCTTCATCATCAACTTTTCCCATGTGAGCGAAAATGTAGCCGGCACCCAGGAAGGTGCAGACCAATCAGGCATGCGCCAGGTGATGTCAATCCGAAGAGACCAAGATTTACCTGATAGCATCTGTGGAGCCCCTCACCATCCCCGACACATCTGTGCCCCACTTATTGCCCTTTGACTCCTAGAAAAGCTGCTCCCGGCAGGCGTGCGGTGTGGGTTTCCTCAGCCAACGTTCTTGTTGGGATTGCATCAGGAACTCCACCTGACAGCTCTCCCGGGCAACGCTCTCGGCCTCCTTTGCCGGAGGCCGACAGACCTCACCTTGCACACTTTCTTCCCTGAAGCTAGATGACCAAAGAATAAATTTGCAATTTTGCTTTTAGCCTTGCCTACTCACTTGTTCTTTTGTGCTCTCTCTGGAGGTCTTAGAAAAACAAATGAGCTTCCTTCTGGATTTTACCTGAAGATATTTCTCTCTCCATATTCTAAGGATCGTTCCCAAATGTCCTTCCTGAGATTCCACAAAAACAGTGATTTCTAGCTGCTCAATCCAAAGAATGGTTTAACTCTATGAGATGAATACACACATCACAAAGCAGTTGCTCAGAACGTTTCTCTGCAGGTTTCATTGGAATACATTTCCTGGCTCACCACAAGCCTCCGGGTGACACTAAATATCCCTTCACAGATTCTTCAAAAAGAGAGTTGCAAAACAGGGCAACACAGAGTAAGCATTAACTCTGAAGTGAATGCACATATCAGAGAGCAGATTCTTGGAACGCTTCTTCCTCGATTTTCTTTCAGTATATTTCACTATTCGCCATAGTCCTCAATGCATTCTGAAATATCACTTCTTCAGTTTCAGAAGAACAGTGTTCAAACATGGCTTTGTGAAAAAAGAGGTATAACTCCCTGAGTGGAATGCATACATCACAAAGTGGTTACTCATTAAGCTTCTGTCCAGTTTTTATCTGAAGATATCTCCTCTTTAATCATAGGCCTGAATGTGCTCCCGAATGTCCCTTTGTGGATCCATGCATGAGGGAGTTTCCCACCTGCATAATATAAGAAAAGTTTTAACTATGCGAGATAAAAAAATATATCTAACACAAAGGAGTTTCACAGATATTTTCTTTCCAGTTTTTGTCTGAGGATATTTCCTTTTTCACCATATTAATCACTATACTACCAAATATCTCTTGGTAGCTTTTTCCCAAAAGGCATTCCGGAATCCTCTTTGAAAAAAAAGGTGTATTTCTGTGAGAGGAATGCAGATGTCACAAAGCAGCTCCTCAGAAAGCTTCTCTCCACTTTCTATCTAAAGACGTTTCTTTTTCACCATAAGCCTCAAAGGGCTCCTGAATATTCCAGTCACAGTGTTTTACCTCTATTCTCATACAGCTCGGGAAACCCTTTTGGAGAAACAGGTACAAGGTGATATTTGGAAGCATATTGATGCCGATGGTGAAAAGGGAAATAGACTCAGACAAAAACTGAAAAGAAGCTTTTTGGAAACTACTCTGTGATATGTGTAATCATCTCATAGATAAAGCTTTCTTTACATTACGCAGCTTGGAGACTGTCATGCACGGATCCACGAAGGGACATTTTCGAGAACATTCAGGACAATTGTGAGGAAGGAAATATCTTCAAATAAAAACTGCAAAGAAGCTTTCTGTGAATCTTCTTTTTCCTATGTTTATTCATCTCACATAGATGAAGCTTTCTTCACATTATGCAGCTTGGAAACTCCCTCGTGAATGGATTCACGAAAGGATATTTGGGACCACATTCAGGCCTAGGGTGAAAGATTAAATATAGTGAGATTAAAACTAGAGAGAAGTTTTCTAAGAAACTGTTTGTGTCGTGTGCATTCCACTCAGGGAGTTATAAGTTTCTTCTCATGAGGCACAGTTTGAACACTGTTCCTGTAAAACCAAAAGAGTGATATTCGGAGCACATTGAAATCCATAGCAAAAAGTGAAATGTCGTCCAATAAAAAACAGAAAGAAGCACTCGAAGGAACTGCTCTCTCACATGTCCATTCTTTTCACAGGGATAAAGCTTACTCTACATTTCCCAGTTTTAAAGTCCGTCTTTGAGGGTTCTGCGAAGGGATAGTAAGTGGCATCCGGAGGCCTGTTTGAGACAAGGAAATGTCTTCCATTGACAATCGAAGAGAAGCTTTCTGAGCAACTCTTTTGTGATGTTTTTATTCATCTCATAGCATTAAGTCATTCTTTGGATTGAGCAGAAGAAACCAGAAGGAAGCTTTCTGTGAAACTGCTCTGTGTCACGTGAATTCTGCTCACACAGTTAAGCTTCTCTTTTCATAGAATAGTATCATAACACTGTTTTTGTTTAGTCTGCCAAGGGATATTCAGGAGCCATTTGAGTCTTATGGTGAGAAAGGAATCTTCTCTAGATAGAAAGTGGAGAGAAGCTTTTTGTGGAGCTACTTTGTGACATGTGCGTTCCACTCAAAGAAATATACCTGTCTCCTCATAGAGGATTCCGTAATGCCTTTAACCTACCAAGAGATATTCAGGAGAATAGGGACAGCTATGGAGAAAAAGGAAATATGCTCGGACAAAAACTGGAAGGAATACTTCTGTGAAACTCCTTTGTGTTGGATATATTTTTTTATCTCGCATAGTTAAAACTTTTCTTATATTACGCAGTTTGGAAACTCCGTCATGTACGGGTACGCGAAGGGATATTCTGGAGCACATTCAGGCCTATGGTTAAAGAGGAGATATCTTCAGATAAAAACTGGACAGAAGCTTGTTGAGTAACTACATTGAAATGTATGCATTCCACTCAGGGAGTTATACCTCTTTCCTCAATAGGCAGTGTTTGAACACTGATTCTGTGAAACTGAAAAAGTGATATTTCTGTTCACATTGAGGACTATGGCGAATAGTGAAATATACTGAAATAAAATCGAGGAAGAAATGTTCCAAGAATCTGCTCTCTGATATGTGCATTCATCTCACAGTTTTAATGCTTACTCTATGTTGCCCAGTTTCGAAACTGTCTTTGAAGAATCTGTGAAGTGATATTTAGTGACATCCAGATGCTTGTGGCGAGCGAGGAAATGTCTTCCGATGAAACCTGCAGAGAAACGTTCTGAGCAACTGCTTTGTGATGTCTGTATTCGTCTCCTAGATTAAAACCATTCTTTGGAATTAGCAGCATGAAATCACTGTTTTTGTGGAATCTGAGGAAGGACATTTGGGAACTATCCTTAGAATATGGAGAGAGAAATATCCTCAGGTAAAATACAGAAAGAAGCTTTCTGTGAAACTGCTCTGTGTCATCTTAATTCCTCTCACACAGATAAGCCTCTTTTTTCATTGAGAAGTTTTCTGTCCCCGTGTATGCTTAGCGTGTGATGGGGTATTCGGGAGCACTTTGAGGCTAATGGTGAAAAAGTAAATAAGTTCAGACGGAAACTGGAGAGAAGCTTTCCAAGGAACTGCTTTGTGACATGTGCATTCCAGCCACAGTGCTATACCTCTTTTCTCATACAGCGTTGGGGAAACCCTTTTGGAGAAACAGGTACCAAGTGATATTCGGGAGCACATTGATGCTGTTGGTGAAAAGGGAAATAGCCTCAGACAAAAACGGAAAAGATGTGTTCTAGGAAACTACTCTGTGATATTTGTAATCATCTCACATAGATAAAGCTTTCTTTACATTACGCAGCTTGGAAATTGTCATGGACGGATCCGCGAAGGGACCTTTGGGAGCACATTCTGGATTATGGTAAAAAAGGAAGTATTTTCAAATAAAAACTGGAAAGAAGCTTTCTGTGAATCTACTATTTGCTATGTTTATTCATCTCACATAGATGAAGCTTTCTTTACATTATGCACCTTGGAATCTCCCTCGTGGATGGATCCACAAAGGGATATTTGGGATCACATTCGGGCCTATGGTGAAATAGGAAATATACTCAGATAAAAACTGGATAGAAGCTCTCTGAGAACTGCTTGGTGATGTATGAATTACACTCAGTGAGCTATAAATTCTTCTCATAAGGCACAGTTTGAAAACTGTTCCTGTAAAACCAAAAGAGTGATATTCGGAGCACATTGAAGATTATGGTAAAAAGTGAAATGTCTTCCAATAAAAAACAGAAAGAAGCACTCAAAGAAACTGCTCTCTCACATGTCCATTCTTTCCAAAGTGTTAAAGCTTACTCTACATTTCCCACTTTGAAAGTCAGTCTTTGAGGGTTCTGTGAAGGGATACTAACTGGCAACCGGAGGCCTGTGTGAGGCAAGGAAATGTCTTCCATCGAAAATCGGAGAGAAGGTTTCTGAGTAACTCTTTTGCGATGCTTGTATTGATCTCATTGAGTTAAATCATTGAGCAATCTGAAATCACTGTTTCTGTGGAATCTGAAAAAGGACATTTGGAAACGCTCTTTAGAATATCCTGAAAAAGAAATAACCTCAGAGAGAACCAGAAGGAATCTTTCTGTGAAACTGCTCTGTGTCACGTGTATTCCACTCACAAGGTTAAACCAAAATTTTCATTGAGCAATTTTCTCACCCTGTGTATGTTTAATGTGTGATGGGATATTCAGGAGCACTTTGAGGGTTATGGTGAAAAAGGAAATATGCTGAGACAGAAACTGGAGAGAAGCTTTCCCTGGAACTGCTTTGTGACGTGTGCAGTGCAGTCACAGTGTTATACCTCTCTTCTCATACAGCATCAGGGAAACCCATTTGGGGAAACAGGTACCGGGGGATATTCGGGAGCATGGTGATGGCGATGGAGAAATGGGAAACAGCCTCAGTCAAAAACTGGAGAGAAGCTTTCTAGGAAACTACTTAGTGGTATGTGTAATCATCTCACATAGATAAAGCTTTCTTTACATTACGCAGCTTGGAAACTGTCATGGATGGATTCACGAAGGGACCTTTGGGAGCAGATTCAGGAGTATGGTGAAAAAGGAAATATCTTCAGATAAAAACTGGAAAGAAGCTTTCTGTGAATCTGTTTTTGCTATGTTTATTCATCTCACATAGATGAAGCTTTCTTTATATTATGCAGCTCAGAAACACCCTCGTGGATGGATCCACGAAGGGTTATTTGGGATCACATTTAGGCCCATGGTGAAATAGGAAATATAGTCAGAAAGAAACTGGAGAGAAGCTTTCTGAGAACCTGCTTGGGAATGTGTGCATTCCACTCATGGAGTTTTAACTTTCTTCTCATAAGGCACAGTTCGAACACTGTTCCTGTGAAACCAAAAGAGTGATATTCGGAGCACATTGAAGACTATGGCAAAAAGTGAAATGTCGTCCAGTAAAAAACAGAAAGAAGCACTCTAAAAAACTGTCCTTTGGCATGTACATTCTTTTCACAGGATTAAACTTACTCTATATTTCCCAGTTTGAAAGTCATTCCTTGAGGGTTCTGTGTAGGGATATTAATTGGCAACTGCAGGTCTGTGTCAAGCAAGGAAATGTCCTCCACTGGAAATCGGAGAGAATGTTTCTGTGCAACTGTTTTGTGACGTTTGTTTTCATCTCATAGAGTTAAATCATTCTTTGTATTGAGCAGTTTGAAATCACTGTTTCTGGGGAATCTGAGAAAGGACATTTGGAAACGCTCTTTAGAATATCCTGAAAACTAAATAACCTCAGAGAGCAATCAGAAGGAAGCTTTCCATGAAACTGCTCTGTGTCACCTGAATTCCGCTCACACACTTAAGCTTCTGTTTTCATTGAGCCGTATCTTACCATTGTTTTTGTTTTGTCTGCGAAGGGATATTAAGGGGTGCTTTGAGACTTACGCTGAGAAAGGAAACGTCTTTAGATAGAAACTGGAGAGAAGCTTTCTGAGGAGCTGCCTTGAGACGCGTGCTTTCCACTCACAGAGATACACCTTTCTTCTCCTAGCAGATTCCAGAATGCCTTTTGGAGACAAAGCTACAAAAGAAATTCGGGAGTACGGGGATGGTTATGGTTAAAAAGGAAATATTCTTAGAGAAAAACTGAGATGAATATTTCTGTGAATCTGCTTTACTCATTTCCCCTAGATAAAACTTTTCTTATATTATGCAGTTTGGAAACTCCGTCATGCATGGATCCTCGACAGGACATTTGGGAGCACATTCAGGCCTAGGGTGAAAGAGGAGATATCTTTGGATAAAATTGGATAGATGCTTTCTGAAAAACTATTTGTGATATATGCATTCCAATCACAGACTTATACCTCTTTTCACACAAGGCAGCATTTGAACACTGTTCCTGTGAAACCCAAAAAGTGACATTTCAGAGCGCGTTGAGGACTCTGGCGAATAGTGAAATATACTGTAATAAAATCGAGGAAGAAGCATTCCAAGAATCTGCTCTCTGATATGTGCATTCATTGCACAGAGTTAATGTTTACTCTACATAGCCCAGTTTCAGAATTCTGTCTTGGAAGAATCTGTGAAGGGATAGTTATTGACGCCCGGAGGCTTGTGGTTAGCAAGAAAGCATCTTCCGTTGCAACTAGCAGAGAAAGGTTCTGAGCAACTGCTTTGCGATGTGTGTTTTGGTTTCATAGAGGTAAACCATTCTTTGGATTGCGCAGATTGAAATCACTGTTTTTGTGGAATCTGAGGAAGGACATTTGGACACAATCCTTAGAATATGTAGAAAGAAATATACTGAGGTAAAATCCAGAAGGAAGCTTTCTGTGACAATGTGCTGTGTCGTCTTAATTCCTCTTACTCAGATAAACCTCACTTTTTGTTGAGCAGTTCTCTAGCCCTGTGTATGTTCAGTGTGTGATGGGATATTCGAGAGCACTTTGATCAAATGGTCAAAAAGTTAATATGTTCAGACCGAAACTGGGGAGAAGCTTTTGGAGGAACTGCTTTGTGAAGTCTGCATTCCACCCACAGTGTTGTACCTCCCTTCTCATACAGTGTTGGGGAAACCCTTTTGGAGAAACAGGTACCAAGTGATATTCGGGAGCATGTTGATGCCGATGGTGAAAGGGGTAATAGCCTCAGACAAAAACTGGATAGAAGCTTTCTAGGAAACTACTCTGAGACATGTGTAATCATCACGCATACATAAAGCTTTCTTTACATTACGCAGCTTGGAAATTGTCATGGACGGATCCACGAAGGGACCTTAGGGAGCAAATTCTGGATTATTCTGAAAAAGGAAATATCTTCAGATAAAAACTGGAAAGAAGCTTTCTGTGAATCTGCTTTTTGCTATGTTTATTCAACTCAAAGAGATGAAGCTTTCTTTATGTTACGCAGCTTGGAAACTCCCTCGTGGATGGATCCGCGAAGGGATATTTGGTATCACTTTTGGTCCTATGATGAAATAGGAAATATAGTCATATAAAAAGTGGAGAGAAGCTTTCTGAGAAACTGCTTGGTGATGTGTGCATTCCACTAAGGGAGTTATAATTTTCTTCTCATAAGGCACAATTTGAGCACTGTTCCTGTAAAACCAAAAGAGTGATATTCGAAGCACATTGAAGACTATGGCAAAATGTGAATTGTTGTCCAATGAAAAACAGAAAGAAGTACTCGAAGAAAGTGCTCTCTGACATGTCCTTTCTTTTCACAGGGTTAAAGCTTTCTCTACTTTCCCAGTTTTAAAGTCAGTCTTTGAGGGTTCTGCGAAGGGATAGTAAGTGGCAACCGGAGGCCTGTTTGAGGCAAGGAAATGTCTTCCATCGAACATTGGAGAGAAGATTTCTGCATAACTCTTTTGTGATGTTTGTATTCATCTCATAGAGTTAAATCATTCTTTGGATTGAGCAGTTTGAAATCACTGTTTCTGTGGAATCTGCGAAAGGACATTTGGAAACGCTCTTTAGAATATCATCAAAAAGAAATAAACTCGGAGAGAAACCAGAAGGAAGCTTTCTGTGAAACTGCTCTGTGTCTCGTGAATTCCGCTCACACAGTTAAGCTTCTCTTTCATTGAGCTGCACCATAACACTGTTTTTGTTTTGTCTGTGAAGGGATATTCTGGAGGGCTTTGAAGCTTATGGTGAGAAAGTAAATTTCTTCAGATAGAAACTTGAGAGAAGCTTTCTGAGGTGCTGCTTTGTGACGTGTGCATTCCACTCACAGAAATATACCTTCCTTCTCCTAGAAGATTGCGGAAACTCTTTTAGAGGAAAACCTACGAAACAGACATTCGGGAGTATAGGGAAGGCTATGGTGAAAAAAGGAAATTTCCTCACACAAAAGTTGGAAAGAAGATTTCTGTGAAACTGCTTTGTGTTAGATATATTTATTCGTCTCGCATAGTTAAAACTCTAATTACATTACGCAGTTTAGAAACTCCGTCATGCACAGATTCGCGAACGGATAACCAGAAAGAAACTTTCTGTGAAAATGCAGTGTGTCACTTGAATTCCACTCACACAGTTAAGCTTCTCTGTTCATGGAGCTGTATCATAACACTGTTTCTGTATAGTCTGCGAAGGGATAATCTGGAGGGCTTTGAGGCTTATGGTGAGAAAGGAAACATCTTCAGATAGAAACTGGAGAGAAGCTATCTGAGGAGCTGCTTTGTGACATGTGCATTCGACTCACAGAAATATACCTTTCTTCTCCTAGAAGACGCTGGAATCAGTTTTGGAGAAAAAACTCCGAAACAGAAATTCGGGAGAATAGGGAAGGCTACGGTGAAAAACGAAATATCATCAGATAAAAACTGGAAAGAAGATTTCTGTGAAACTGCTTTGTGTTACATATATATATTCATCTCGCATAGTTAAGACTTTAATTATAATAAGCAGTTTGGAAACTCCGTCATGCACAGAACCACGAAGGGAAATTCGGGAGCACATTCAGGCCTACGTTGAAAGAGGAGATAACTTCAGATAACAATTGGCTAGAAGCTTTCTGAGAAACTACTTTGTGCTGTATGTATTCCACTCAGGGCGATATACTTCTTTTTTCACAAGGCAGTGTTTGAACACTGATCTTGTGAAATCAAAAAAGTGATATTTCGGAACGCATTGAGGACTATGGCGAATAGTGAAATATACTGAAATAAAATCCAGGAAGAAGTGTTCCAGGAATCTGCTCTCTGATATGTGCATACAATTCACAGAGTTAATGCTTACTCTATGTTGCCCAGTTTCGAAACTCTGTCTTTAAAGAATCTGTGAAGGGATATTTAGTGACATCCGGAAGCTTGTGGTGAGCGAGGAAACGCCTTCCAATGAAACCTGCCGAGAAACATTCTGAGCCACTGTTCCTGGATGTGTGTATTTGTCCCATAGAGCTAAACTATTCTTTGGATTGAACAGCTTGAAATCACTGTTTTTGTGGAATCTGAGGAAAGACATTTGGGAACGATCCTTAGAATTTGGAGAAAGTAATATCGTCAGGTAAAATCCAGAAGGAAGCTTTCTGTGAAACTGTTCTATGTCGTCCTAAATCCTCTCTCTCAGATAAGCCTCTCCTCTCATTGAGCCGTTTTTTAGCTCTGTTCATGTTTAGAGTGTGATGGGATATTTGGGAGCACTTTGGGGCTTACAGTGAAAAAGGAAACATGCTCAGACCGAAAGTGGAGAGAAATTCTCCGAGGAACTGTTTTGTGACGTGTGCATTCCCATCACAGTGTTATATCTCTTTTCTCATACAGCATCAGGGAAACCCTTTTGGAGAAAGAGGTACCAGGTGATATTCAGGAGCATGTTGATGCCGATGGAGAAATGGGAAATAGCCTCAGAGAAAAACTGGAAAGAAGATTTCTAGGAACCTACTATGTGATATGTGTAATCATCTGACATAGATAAAGCTTTCTTTACATTATGCAGCCTAGAAACTGTCATGGACAGATCCACGAATGGACCTTTGGGAGCACATTGAAGTCTATGGTGAAAAAGGAAATATCTTCAGATAAAAACTGGTAAGAATCTTTCTGTGAATCTGCTTTTTGATAGTTTTTTTCATCTCACATAGATGAAGCTTTCTTTACATTATGCAGCTTGGAAACTCCCTCCGGGATGGATCAGCATAAGGATATTTGGGATCACATTCGGGCCTATGGTGAAATAGGAAGTATAGTCAGATAAAAACTGGAGAGAAGCTTTCTGAGAAACTGCTTGGTGATGTGTGCATTCCACTCAGGGAGTGTTAACTTTCTTCTCATAAGGCACGGTTTGAACACTTCCTGTAAAACCAGGAGAGTGCTATTCAGAGCACATCGAGGACTATGGCAAAAAATGAAATTTCGTCCAATAAAAAACAGAAAGAAGCACTCGAAGGAACTGCTCTCTCACATGTCCATTCTATTCACAGGGTTAAAGCTTCCTCTACATTTCCCAGTTTGAAAGTCGGTCTTTGAGGGTTCTGCGAAGGGATAGTAAGTGGCAAACGGAGGCCTGTGTCGAGCAAGGAAATGTCTTCCAACGAAAATTGGAGAGAATCTTTCTGCGCAACTCTTTTGTGATGTCTGTATTCATCTCATAGCGTTAAATTATTCTTTGGATTGAGCAGTTTCAAATGACTGTTTCTGTGGAATGTGAGAAAGGACATTTGGAAACACTTTTAGAATATCCTGAGAAAGAAATAACCTGAGAAACAAACCAGAATGAAGCATTCTATGAAACATCTCTGTGTCACATGAACTTCGATCACACAGGTAAGCTTCTCTTTTCATTGAGCTTTACCATAACACTGTTTTTGTTTTGTCTGTGAAGGGATATTCAGGAGTACTTTCAGGCTTATGGTGAGAAAGGAAACGTCTTTAGATAGAAACTGGAGAGGAGTTTTCTGAGGAGATGCTTTGAGACGTGTGCTTTCCACTCACAGAGATACACCTTTATTCTCCTAGAGGATTCTGGAATCCCTTTTGGAGAAAAAGCTACAAAAGACAGTCGGGAGTACAGGGATGGTTACGGTTAAAAATGAAATATCCTTAGAGAAAAACTGGAATGAAGATTTCTGTGAATCTGCTTTATTCATCTCCCATAGTTAAAACTTTTCTTATATTACGCAGTTTGGAACCTCCATCATGCACGGATCCTCCAAGGGACATTGGGGAGCACATTCAGGCCAATGGTGGAAGAGGAGAAATCTTCAGATGAAAGTGGATAGACGCTTTCTGAAAAACTACTTTGTGATATATGCATTCCACTCAGAGAGTTATACCTCTTTTCACACAAGGCAGCATTTGAACACTATTCCTGTGAAACTAAAAAAGTGATATTTCGGAGCCCATTGAGGACTACGGCGAATAGTGAAATATACTGAAATAAAATCGTGAAAGAGGCTTTCCAAGAATCTACTCTCTGACGTGTGCATTCATTACACAGAGTTAATGTTTACTCTACGTTGTCCAGTTTCAAAATTCTGTCTTTGAAGAATCTGAGAGGGATAGTTATTGATGACCGGAGGTTTGTGGTTAGCAACAAAGTGTCTTCCAATGCAACTAGCAGAGAAAGGTTCTGAGCAACTGCTTTGTGCTGTGTATTCGTCTCATAGAGTTTAAACTTTCCTTTGACTGAGGAGCTTGAAATAACTGTTTTGGTGGAATCTGAGGAGGGACATTTGGGAATGATCCTTAGAATATGGAGAAAGAAATATCCTCAGGAAAAATCCAGTAGAAAGCTTTCTGTGAAATTGCTCTGTGTCATCTTGATTCATCTCGTTAAGTTAAGCCTCCCTTTTCATTGAGCAGTTTTGTAGCCCTGTGTATGTTTAGCATGTGATGGGATATTCGGGAGCACTTTGAGGCTTACGGTGAAAAAGGAAATAGGATCAGACCGAAACTGGAGAGAAGCTTTCCAAGAACTGCTTTGTGACATGTGCATTCCTGTCACAGTGCTATACCTGTCTTCTCATACAGCATCGGGGAAAACTTTTGGGAGAAACAGGTACCAAGTGATATTCGGGAGCATGTTGATGCCGATGATGAAAAGCCAAATAGCCTCAGACAAAAACTGGAAAGAAGCTTTTTAGGAAACTACTCTGTGATATGTGTGATCACCTCACATAGATAAAGCTTTCTTTACATTACGCAGGTTGGAGACTGTCATGGACGGATTCACGAAGGGACCTTCGGGAGCACATTCTGGACTATGGTGATAAATGAAATATCTTCAGATAAAAACTGGAAATAAGCTTTCTGTGAATCTGCTTTTTGCTATGTTTATTCATCTCACACAGATGAAGCTTTCTTTGCTTTACACATCTTGGAAACTCCCTCTTGGATGGATTCGCAAAGTGACATTTGGGATCACATTGAGGCCTATGGTTAAATAACAAATATAGTCAGATAAAAGTTGGAGAGAAGGTTTCTGAGAAACTAATTTGGGACCTGTGCATTCCATTCACAGTGTTATAATTGTCATCTCATACAGCGTTGGGGAAATCGTTTTGGAGCAACATGTACCAAGTGATATTCGAGAGCATATATCTTCTGAATATCCCTTTGCAGACTAAACAAAAACAGTTTTATGATACTGTTCTCTGAAAAGAGAAGCAGAAAACTGCTCAATGAAAAGATAGGCTTAACTGGGTGATAGGAATTAAGATGACTCAGAGCAGTTTCACAGAAAGCTTCTGTTTGGATGAAAGGAGGCAAGATGGCACACTTCCGGGTTCTTCATCATCAACTGCTCTCGTGTGCGCGAAAATGTAGCCGGCACCCGGGAAGGTGCAGACCAATCAGGCATGCGCCAGATGATGTCAATTCGAAAAGACCAAGATTTACCTGGTGGCACCTGTGGAGCCCCTCCTCCTCCTTGACACGTCCGTGCCCCACCTATTGCCCTTCCACTAGTATAAAAGCAGCTCCCGGCAGACGCGTGGCGCGGGCTTCCTCATGCCCCATTCTTGTTCAGACTGCATCAGGAACTCTGCCCAAGAGCTCTACCCGGCGATGCTCTCGGTCTCCTTTGCCGGAGGGCCACAGACCTCACCTTGCACACCTTCTTCCCTGAAGCTAGATGACCAAAGAACAAATTTGCAGTTTTTCTTTTAGCCTTGCTTACTCACTGGTTCTTTTGTGCTCTCTCTGGTTGTCTTAGAAAAACAAATCAGCTTCCTTCTGGATTTTACCTCAGGATATTACATTGTCCATATTCTAAAGACTGTTCCCAAATGTCCTTCCTCAGTTTCCACAAAAGCAGTGATTTCAAGCTGCTCAATCCAAAGAATGGTTTAACTCTGTGAGATGAATACACACATCACAAAGCAATTGCTCAGAACATTTCTCTGCCGGTTTCATCGGAACACATTTCCTGGCTCAACACAAGCCTCTGGGTGTCACTAAATATCCCTTCACAGATTCTTCAAAAACAGAGTTTCAAAACTGGGCAACATAGAGTAAGCATTAACTTTGTGAATTGAATGCACATATCAGAGAACAGATTCTTGGAACGCTTCTTCCTCGATTTTATGTCACTATATTTCGCTATTCACCATAGTCCTCAATGCATTCCGAGATATCACTTTTTCGGTTTCAGAGGAACAGTTTTCAAACATGGCCTTGTGAGGGAACTGATATAAGTCCCTAAGTGTAATGCATACACCAAAAGGAGCTTCTCAGAAAGCTTCTATCCAGTTTTTATCTGAATATATCTCCTTTTTCACGGTAGGCCTGAATGTGCTCCCGAATGTCCCTCCGTGGATCTGTTCATGACAGAGTTTCCAAACTGTGTAATATAAGAAAAGTTTTAACTGCAAGATGAATAAGTATATGTAACACAAAGCAGTTTCACAGAAATGTTCTTTCCACTTTTTGTCTGAGGATATTTCCTTTTTCACCATATCCATCCCTATATTGCCAAATGTCTCTTGGTAGCTTTTTCTCCAAAAGGAATTCCGGAATCCTCTATGATAAGAAGGGTAAATTTCTGTGAGGGGAATGCTCCTGTCACAAGGCAGCTCCACAGAAAGCTGCTCTCCAGTTTCTGTCTGAAGATGTTTCCTTCCTCAACGTAAGCCTCGAAATGCTCCAGAATACCCCTTCACAGACTAAACAAAAACAGTGTTATGATACTGATCAATGAAAAGAGAAGCTTAACTGTGTGAGCAGAATTCACGTGATACAGAGTAGTTTTACAGAAAGATTCCTTCTGGATTCTCTTTGAGAATATTTCTTTTTCAGGGTATTCTAAAGAAGTGTTCCAAATATTTTTCCTCAGCTTCCACAGAAGCAGTGATTTAAAACTGCTCAATTCAAGGAATGATTTAAGTTTCTGAGATTAATGCAAACATCACAATAGTGTTGCCCAGAAAGCTTCTCTCCAATTGTCGCTGGAAGATATTTCCTTCTCTCACTCAGTCCTCCGGTTACCAATGACAATCCCTTTGCAGAACCCTCAAAAAACGACTTTCAACCTGGGAAATGTACAGTAAGCTTTAACCCAGTGAAATGAATGGACATGTCAGAGAGCAGTTTCTTCCAGTGCTTGTTTCTGTTTTTAATTGGATGACCTTTCAGTTCTACCCATAGTCATCAATATTCTCTGAATATCAGTCTTTTCGTTTTAGAAGAGCAGTGTTCAAACTGTGCCTTATTAGAAAAGAGTTATAACTGCCTGTGTGGAATGCACATGGCACCAAGTAGTTTATCAGAAAGCCCGAATGTGATCCCTAATATCCCTTCATGAATCCATCCACGAAGGAGTTTCCAAACTGCATAATGTAAAGAAAGCTTCATCTCTGTGAGATGAATACACATAGCAAAAAGCAGATTCACAGAAGGCTTCTTTCCAATTTTTATGTGAAGATATTTCCTTCTTCACCACAGTCCTGAATGTGCTCTGGAAGGTCCCTTCGTGCATCCGTCCATGACATTTTCCAAGCTGTGTAATGTAATGAAAGCTTTATCTCTGTGAGATGATTACAGATATCACAGAGTAGTTTCCTATAAACCTTCTTTCCAGGTTTTCTCTCAGGCTATTTAGCTTTTCACCATTGGCATCATCATGCTCCTGATTATCACTTGGTACCTCTTTCTCCAAAAGGGTTTCCCCGACTCTGTATGAGAAGAGATGTATAGCACTGTGACTGGAATGCACATGTCACAAAGCACTTCCTCAAAATCTTCCCTCCAGTTTCGGTCTGATCGTATTTCCTTGTTCACCATAAGCCTCAAAGTGCTCCTGAATATCCCATCACATGCTAAACATACACAGGGCTAGAAAACTGCTCAGTGAAAAGGGAGGCTTAACTGGGTGAGAGGAATTAAGATGACACAGAGCAGTTTCACAGAAAGCTTCCTACTGGATTTTTCCTGAGGATATTTCTTTCTCCATAATCTAAGGATCGTTCCCAAATGTCCTTCTTCAGATTCCACAAAAACAGTGATTGCAAGCTGCTCAGTTAAAAGGATGGTTTTACTGTATGAGACGAATACACATCGCAATGCATTTGTTCAGAACCTTTCTCTGCTAGTTGTATCGGAGGACGCTTTCTTGCTAACCACAAGCCTCCGGGCGTCAATAACTATCCCTTCACAGATTCTTCAAAGACAGAATTTTGAAACTGGGAAACGTAGAGTAAAACTTAACTCTGTGCAGTGAATGCACATATCACAGAACAGATTCTTGGAACGCTTCTTCCTCGATTTTATTTGAGGATATTTCACTATTTGCCATAGTCCTCAATGCGCTCCGAAATATCACTTTTTCGGTTTCACAGGAACAGTGTTCAAATGCTGCCTTGTGAGAAAAGAGGTATAACTCCCTGAGTGAAATGCATATATCACAAAGTAGTTTTTCAGAAAGCGTCCATCCAGTTTTATCTGAAGATATCTCCTCTTCCACCATTGGCCTGAATGTGCTCCCCAATGTCCCTTGGAGGATCCATGCATGATGGAGGTTCCAAACTGCGTAATATAAGAAAAGTTTTAACTATGGGAGATGAATAAAGCAGATTCACAGAAATCTTCATCCCAGTTTTTCTCTAAGGATATTTCCTTTTTAACCATAACTGTCCCTGTACTCTCAAATGTCTTTTGTAGCTTTTTCTCCAAAAGGGATTCCGGAATCCTCTAGAAGAAGAAAGGTGTATCTCTGTGAGTGTAAAGCACGCATTTCAGGGTGGCTCCTCAGAAAGCTTCTCTCCAGTTTCTATCTAAAAACGTTTCCTTTCTCAACGTAAACCTCAAAGCACTCCTGAATATCCCTTCGCAGACAAATCAAAAACAGTGGTATCATACTACTCAATGAAAAGTGAAGGTTAACTGTGTGAGCATAATTCACGTGACACAGAGCAGTTTCACAGAAAGTTTCTTTCTGGTTTCTCTCTGAGGTTATTTAGTGTTCAGGATATTCTGAAGAGTGTTTCCAAATGTCCTTTCTCAGATTCCCCAGAAACAGTGATTTCAAACTGCTCAATACAAGAATGATTTAACTCTATGAGATGAAAACAAACATCATAAAAGAGTTGTACAGACGATTCTCTCCGATTTCCAATGGAGGACATTTCGTTGCTCAACACAGACCTGCGGTTCGCAATTAATATCCCTTCACAGAACCCTCAAAGAACGACTTTCAAAATTGGAAATATAGCATAAGTTTTATCTTGTGAAAAGAATGGAGTTGCCAAAGACCAGTTTTTTTGAGGGCATCTGTCTGTTTTTTATTGGACGACATTTCACTTTTTCCCATAGTCCTCAGTGTGCTCCGAATATCACTCTTTTGGTTTCACAGCAACAGTGTTGGAACTGTGCCTTATGAGAAGAAAGTTAAAACACCCTGAGTGGAGTGCACATGTTACCAAGCAGTTTCTCAGAAAGCTTCTCTGCAGTTTTTATCTGACTGTATTTCCTATTTCACCATAGGCCCAAAGGTGATCCCAAAGAGCCCTTTACGATTCCATCCACGAGGGAGTTTCCGAGCTGCGTAATGTAAATAAAGCCTCATCTATGTGAGATGAATAAACATAGCAAAAACGGATTCACAGAAAGCTTCTTTCCAGGTTTTATCTGAAGTTTTGTGATTTTTTACCATAGTCCTGAATGTGCTCCCGAAGGTCCCTTTGTGGATCCTTCCATGACAGTTTCCATGCTGCGTAATGTAAAGAAAGCTTTATCTATGTGAGATGATTACACATATCACAGAGTAGTTTCCTAGAACACTTCTTTCCAGTTTTTGTCTGAGGCTATTTCCCATTTCTTCATCGGCATCAACATGCTCCCGAATATCACCTGAGACCTCTTTGTCCAAAAGGGTTCCCCTGACGATGTATGAGAAGAGAGATATAACACTGTGACTGGAATGCAAACGTCACAAAGCAGTTCCTCGGAAAGCTTCTCTCCAGTTTCGGTCTGAACATATTTCCTTTTTCACTGTAAGCTTCAAAGTGTTCCCGAATATCCCATCACACACTAAATATACACATGGTGAGAAAGCTGCTCAATGAAAAGATAGACTTAACTGTGTGAGCGTACTTCACGTGACACAGAGCAGTGTCAATGAAAGATTCCTTCTGGTTCTCTCTGCAGTTATTTCTTTTTCATGATATTCTAAGGAGTGTTTCCAAATGTCCTTTCTCAGATTCCACTGAAACAGTGTTTTCCAACTGCTCAATCCAATTAATGATTTAACTCTATGAGATGAATACAAGCATCACAAAATAGTTACTCAGAAAACTTCTCTCAGATTTTTGAAGGAAGACATTTCCTTGTCTCAAGAGGCCTCCAGTCACTTCTTACTCTCACTTCGCAGAACCCTCAAAGACCGATTTTCAAACTGTGAAATGTAGAGTAAGCTTTAACGGTGTGAAAAGAGTGGACATGTCAGAGAGCAGTTTCTTCCAGTGCTTCTTTCTGTTTTTTTGGGGGCGACATTTCACTTTTTGCCATAGTCGTCAATGGGCTCCGAATGTCACTTTTATGGATGTACAGGAGCAATGTTCAAATGTGCCTTATGAGAAGAAATTTAAAACTCCCTGAGTGGAATGCACACATCACCAAGCAGTTTCTCAGAAAGCTTCTATCCCGTTTTTCTCTGACTATATTTGCTATTTCACCATAGGCCCGAATGTGATCCCAAATATCCCTTCCAGATCCATCCACGAGTGAGATTCCAAGGTGCATAATGTATAGAAAGCTTCATCTAAGTGAGTTGAATAAACATAGCAAAAAGAAAATTCACAGAAAGCTTCTTTCCAGTTTTTATTTGAATATATTTCCTTTTTCATCATTGTCCTGAAAGTGCTCCCAAAGGTCCCTTCGTGGATCCGTCCATGACAGTTTCCAAGCTGTGTAATGTAAAGGAAGCTTTATCTATGTGGGATAATTACACATATCCCAGAATAGTTTCCTAGAAAGCTTCTTTCCACTTTTTGTCAGAGGGTATTTCCCTTTTCACCATCGGCATCAACATGCTCCCGAATATCACTTGGTACCTGTTTCTCCAAAAGGGTTTCACCGACACTGTAGGAAAAGAGAGGTATAACACTGAGTGAAATGCATACATCACAAAGCACTTCCTCAGAAGGCTTCTCTCCAGTTTCTGTCTGAACATATTTCCTTTTTAACCATTAGTCTCAAAGTGCTCCCGAATATCCCATCAGGCGCTGAACATACACAGGGTTAGAAAACTGCTGAATGAAATAGGAGGCTTAACTGAGTGAGAGGGATAAAGACAACACAGAGCAGTTTCACAGAAAACTTCCTACTGGATTTTTCCTGAGGATATTTCTTTCTCCATATTCTAAGGATTGTTCCCAAATTTCCTGCCTCAGATTCCACAAAACCAGTGATTTCAATCTGCTCAATCCAAAGAATGATTTAACTCTAAGAGATGAATACAAACATTGCAAAGCAGTTGCTCAGAACGTTTCTCTGCAGGTTTCATTGGAACACATTTCCTCGCTCACCACAAGCCTCTGGGAGACACTAAATATCCCTTCACAGATTGTTGAAAGACAGAGTTTCAAAACTGGGCACCTTAGAGTAACCATTAACTCTCTGAAGTGAATGCACATATCAAAGAGCAGATTCTTAGAATGCTTCTTCCTCGATATTATTTCAGTATATTTCACTATTCGCCATAGTCCTCAATGCGTACTGAAATATCACTTTTTCGGTTTCACAGGAACAGTGTTCAAACACTGGCTTGTAAGAAAAGAGGTATAACTCCCTGAGTGGAATACATACACCACAACGTAGTTTCTCAGAAAGCTCCTATCCAGTTTTTATCTGAAGATATCTCCTCTTTCACCGTAGGCCTGAATGTGCTCCTGAACGTCCTTTCGGAGATCTGTGCATGACAGACTTTCCAAACTGCATGACAGAGTTAAAGTTTTAACTATGCGAGATGAAATAATATATCCATCCCAGAGCAGTTGCACAGAAATCTTCTTTCCACTTTTTGTCTGAGCATCTTTCCTTTTTAACCATAGTCGTCGCTATACTCCTAAATATGTCTTGGTAGCTTTTTCTCCAAAATGGATTCCGGAATCCTCTTGGAGAAGGAAAGTATATTTCTGTGAGTGGAGTGCACACGACACAAAGCAGCTCCTCGGAAAGCTTCTCTCCAGTTTCTATCTGAAGACGTTTCCTTTCTCACGTTAAGCTTCAAAGCTCTCCAGAATATCCCTTCGCAGACTAAACAAAAAGAGTGTTACGATACACCTAAATGAAAAGAGAATTTTAACTGTGTGAGTGGAATTCAAGTGACCCAGAGCAGTTTCACAGCAATGTTTTTACTGGTTTCTCTCTGAGGTTATTTCTTTTTCAGGATATTCTAAAGAGCATTTCCAAATATCCTTTCTCAGATTCCACTTAAAAAGTGATTTCAAACTGATCAATGAAAAGAATGATTTAACTCTATGAGATGAATACAAACATCACAAAATGGTTGCGCAGAAAGCTTCTCTCCAATTTTCGATGGAAGACATTTCCTTTCCTCACACAGGCCTCTGGTTTTCACTTACCATACTTTCACAGAACCTTCAAACACAGCCTTTCATCCTGAGAAATGCAGAGTAAGGTTTAACGCTATGAAAAGAGTGGACATGTCAGCGCAGTTTCTTTGAGTGCTTCTTTCTGTTTTTTATTTGATGACATTTCACATTTTGCCATAGTCTTCAATGTGCTCCGAATATCACTCTTTGGTTTTTACAGGAATAGTGTACTAACTTTGCCTTATAGGAAGAAAGTAACAACTCACTGAGTGGAATGCGCACATCACCAAGCAGTTTCTCAGAAACTTCTCTCCAGTTTTTGTCTGACTATATTTCCTCCTTCACCATAAGCCCAAATGTGATGCCAAATACCCCTTTGCGGATCCATCCATGAGCGAGATTCGAAGCTGCGTATTTTAAAGTAAGCTTCATCTATGTGACATGAATAAACATAGCAAGAAGCAGATTCACGGAAAGCTTCTTTCCAGTTTTTATCGGAAGATATTTCCTTCTTGACCATAGTCCAGAATGTGCTCCCTAATTCCCTTCGTGGACCCTTCTGTGACAGTTTCCAAGCTGCGTAATGAAAGGAAGGCTTTATCTATGTGAGATGATTACAGATATCACAGTGTAGTTTCATAGAGATCTTCTTTCCAGTTTTTGTCTGAGGCATTTTCCCTTTTCACCATCGGGATCAACATGCTCCCGAATATCACCTGGTACCTGTATCGCCAAAAGGGTTTCCTCAACGCTGTAAGAGAAGAGAGGTATAACATTGTGACTGGAATGCACATGTCACAAATCAGTTCCTCGGAAAGCTTCTCTCCAGTTTCAGTCTGAACATATTTTCTTTTTCACTGTAAGCCTCAAAGTGCTCCTGAATATCCCATCACATGCTAAACATACACAGGGCTAAAAAACTGCTCAATAAAAAGAGAGGCTTATCTGAACGAGAGGAATTAAGACGACACAGAGCAGTTTCACAGAAATCTTCCTGCTGGATTTTACCTGAGGAAATTTTTTTCTCCATATTCTAAGGATCGTTCCCAAATATCCTTCATCAGAAGGCACAAAAACAGTGATTTCAAGCCGCTCAATCCAAAGAATGGTTTAATTTTATGAGACGAATACACACATTGCAAAGCAGTTGCTCAGAACGTTTCTCTGGTGGTTTCAATGGAAGACGTTTCTTTGCTAACCACAAGCCTCCCAGCATCACTAAATATCCCTTCACAGATTCTTCAAAGACACAGTTTGGAAACTGGGCAACATAGAGTAAGGATTAACTCTGTGAAGTCAATGCACATATCAGGGAGCAGATTCTTGGAACACATCTTCCTCAATTTTATTTCAGTATATTTCACTACTCGCCATAGTCCTCAATGCGAACCGAAATGTCACTTTTTCGGTTTCTCAGGAGCATTGTTCAAACACTACATTGTGAGAAAAGAGGTAAAACTCCCTGAGTGGAATGCATACATCACAAATTAGTTACTCAGCACGCTTCTATCCAGTTTTTTCTCAAAGTATCTCCTCTTTAACCTTAGGCCTGAATGTGCTCCCAAATGTCCCTTCACAGACCCATGCATGATGGAGTTTCCAAACTTCATAATATAAGAAAAATTTTAACTATGCGAGATTAAAAAATAAATCTAACACAAAGGAGTTTCACAGAAATCTTTCCACTTTTTGTCCGAGGATATTTTCGACTTTTTGTCCGAGGATATATTCTATGAGCCAAATAAACACAACGCAAAACAGTTGCTCAGAACGTTTCTCTTCAGGTTTCACCGGAAAACGTTTCCTCACTCACCAGAAGCCTCCGGCCGTCATGAAATATCCATTCACAGATTTTTCAAAGACAGAGTTTCGAAACTGGGCTACATAGAGTAAGCATTACCTCTTTGAATTGAATGGACATATCAGAGAACAGATTCTTGGAATGCTTCTTTCTCGATTTTATTTCAGTATATTTAACTATTCGTCATAGTCCTCAACACATTCTGAAACATCACTTTTTCGGTTTCACAGGAACAGTGTGCAAACACTGCCTTGTGACAAAGGAGGTAAACTCCCTTAGTGGAATGTATACATCACAAAGTAGTTTCTCAGAAAGCTTCTATCCAGTTTTTATCTGAAAATTTGTCCTCTTTCACCTTTGGCCTCAATGTGCTCCCTAATGACCCTTCGCGAATCCATGCATGACGGAGGTTCCAAACTGCATAATACAATTAACGTTTTAACTGTGCGAGATGAATAAATATATCTAACACAAAGCAGTTTCACAGAAATCTTCTCTCCAGTTTTTATCTGAGCATGTTTCCTTTCTCACCATAGTCGTCGCTATACTCCCAAATATGACTTGTTAGCTTTTTCTCCAAAAGTGATTCTGGAATCCTCTAGGAGAAGAAAAGTATATTTCTGTGAGTGGAATGCACAAGTCACAAGGCAGCTCCCCAGAAAGCATCTCTCCAGTTTCTATAAGAAGACGTTTCCTTTCTCACCATAAGCCTCAAAGCTCTCCAGAATATCCCTTCGCAGACTAAACAAAAAGAGTGTTATGGTACACCTCAATGAAAAGAGAAGCTTAAATGTTTGAGTGGAATTCAAGTGACCCAGAACAGTTTCACAGCAAGGTTCCTTTTGGTTTCACTCTGAGGTTATTTAGTTTTCAGGATATTCTAAAGAGCGTTTTCAAATATCCTTTCTCAGATTCCACTTAAACAGTGATTTCAAACTGCTCAATCCAAAAAATCATTTAACTCTATGAGATGAATACAAACATCACAAAAGGGTTGTGTAGAAAGCTTCTCTCCAATTTTCGATGGAAGACATTTCCTTTCCTCACACAGGCCTCCGGTTGTCACTTACTATCCCTTCACAGAACCCTCAAACACAGCCTTTCAAACTGAGAAATATAGAGTAAGGTTTAACGCTGTGAAATGAATGTGCATGTCAGAAAGTTGTTTCTTCCAGTGCTTCCTTCTGTTTTTTATTCGACGACATTTCACTTTTTGCCATAGTCTTCAATGTGCTGCGAATATCACCATTTTGATTTTACAGGAACAGTGTACTAACTGTTATGAGAAAAAGTTACAAGTCCCTGAGTGGAATCCACACATCACCAAGCAGTTTCTCAGAAAGCTTCTCTCCAGTTTTTATCTGACTATATTTCCTCTTCCACCATAGGCCCGAATGTGATCCCAAATATCCTTTCGCAGATCCATCCACGAGGGAGTTTCCAAGCTGTGTAATGTAAAGAATGCTTCATCTATGTGATACGAAAAAACATAGTAAAAAGCAGATTCACAGAAAGCTTCTTTCCATTTTTTTCTGAAGATATTTTCTTCTTCACCATAGTCCAGAATGTGCTCCTGAAGGTCCCTTCGTGGATCCGTCCATGACAGTTTCCAAGCTACGTAATGTAAGGAAAGCTTTATCTATGTGAGATGATTACAGATATCACAGAGTAATTTCCTAGAAAGCTTATTTCCAGTTTTTGTATGAGGTTCTTTCTCTTTTCACCATTGGCATCAACATGCTCCTGAATATCACTTGGTACCTGTTTCTCTAAAAAGTTTTCCCCAACGCTATATGAGAAGAGAGGTATAGCACTGTGACTGGAATGCACACGTCACAAACCAGTTACTCGGAAAGCTTCTCTTTATTTTCCGTCTGAATATATTTTCTTTTTCACCGTATGCCTCAAAATGCTACCAAATATCCCATCACACGCTAAACATACACAGATCTAAAAAACTGCTCAATGAAAAGAGAGGCTTATCTGAGTGAGAGGAATTAAGATGACACAGATCAGTTTCACCGAAAGATTCCTTCTGGATTTTTCCTGAGGATATTTCTTTCTTCATATTCTAAGGATCGTTCCCTAATGTCGTTCCTCAGATTCCACAAAAACAGTGATTTCTAGCTGCTTAATCCAAAGAATGGTTTAATTCTATGAGATGAATACACACATCGCAAGGCAGTTGCTCAGAACGTTTCTCTACTGCTTCCATCGGAAGATGTTTCCTCGCTAACCACAAGCCTCCTGGCATCACTAAATATCCCTTCACTGATTCTTCAAAACAGAGTTTCAAACTGGGCAACATAGAGTAAGCATTAACTCTGAGAAGTGAATGCACATGTCAGAGAGCAGATTCTTGGAACGCTTCTTCCTCGATTTTATTTCAGTATATTTCACTATTCTCCATAGTCCTCAATGTGTTCCAAAATATCTCTTTTTCGGTTGCACAGGAACAGTGTTCAAACACTGCTTTGTGAGAAAAGAGGTAAAACTCCCTGAGTGGAATGCATACATCACAAAGTAGTTTCTCAGAAAGCTTCTATCCAGTATTTATCTGAAGATAAGTCCTTTTTCACCATAGGCCTGAATGTGCTCCCGAATGTCCCTTCGCAGGTCTGTACATGACAGTTTCCAAACTGCTTAATATAATGAGAGTTTTTACTATGTGAGACGAATGAATATAACTACCACAAAGCAGTTTCACAGAAATCTTCTTTCCAGTTTTTGTCTCTGGATATTTCCTTCTTCACCATAGTCGTTACTACACTCCCAAATATCTCTTGGTAGATTTTTTCCAAAAGGGATTCCGGAATCCTCTAGGAGTAGAAAGATATATTTCTGATAGTGGAATGCAGACGTCACAAAGCAGCTGTTCAGTAAGCTTCTCTCCAGTCACTATCTGAAGGCAGTTCCTTTCTCACCATAAGCCTCAAAGGGCTCCTGAATATCCCTTCGCAGACTAAACAAAAACAGTTTTATGATACTGCCCTATGAAAAGAGAAGCTTAAATGTGTGAGCAGAATTCACGTGACACAGAGCAGGTTCACAGAAAGCTTCCTTCTGGTTTCTCTCTGAGGTTATTTCTTTTTCAGGATATTCTTTTTTTTTTTTACTTTAAGTTCTAGGGTACATGTGCATAACGTGCAGGTTTGTTACATATGTATACATGTGCCATGTTGGTGTGCTGCACCCATCAACTCGTCAGCACCCATCAATTCATCATTTATATCAGGTATGACTCCCCAATGCAATCCCTTCCCCCCCATCATAAGCCCCAGTGTGTGATGTTCCCCTTCCCGAGTCCAAGTGAACTCATTGTTCAGTTCCCACCTATGAGTGAGAACATGCGGTGTTTGGTATTCTCTTCTTGTGATAGTTTGCTAAGAATGATGGTTTCCAGCTGCATCCATGTCCCTACAAAGGACGCAAACTCATCCGTTTTTATGGCTGCATAGTATTCCATGGTGTATATGTGCCACATTTTCTTAATCCAGTCTGTCACTGATGGACATTTGGGTTGATTCCAAGTCTTTGCTATTGTGAATAGTGCCGCAATAAACATACGTGTGCATGTGTCTTTGTAGTAGCATAATTTATAATCCTTTGGGTATATGCCCAGTAGTGGGATGGCTGGGTCAT